>NC_050515.1:2796990-2809959 GCF_002922805.2 Oryzias melastigma | reverse complement strand
CCCTCTCTCTCATTCCAAATGAACAAAATCCTATTCTATGAACATATTAAACAGCTATTACTCGGTCATTCTATTTTTCAGAATCACAATTCTTGCTCTGATACTTTTTTTTAACATCTAGGTGATTTTTTTTCCATATTTGTTTCTGTTGTGGAAGTTATTCAGGTTGTAAACTGACTAATCAGAAGCCTCAGTAAAAGTATGTGGTCCGTTTGATTGACAGATTTGGCCGAGCCCTCTTTAAAGTAGAAGGGATGTGGACTTCGACCAAACAACCAAAACAGCTAGTTTTTAGCTGAAAAAATAGCTAGACTCAAAAATAGCTTAAAAAATCTAAGTAAATGTCACAATAGTCCAAAAAGATAGCAGAATGCCAATTTTTAGTAATGTTGCGATCTGATCTCGTGATCAGAAATCGGGGCCCAATCATGTGGTTGATGACTCAATCGATAACACGATAGTTTGACACCCCTAAAAAATATAAGTTAAATTATCTCTGGGAATTTTTACAATGCTGCTGTGTAAAAAACAGCCTCTAGTAGTCTGGAGCCGCAGGTTCCAGACCCCTGCACTAGTCCTTGACCTGAACCAAAATGTCTACTAGGCCACCCAAGTAACCATATCCAAAAATATTTCTTTTTTTTCTTGATTCCCTATGGAATTCTACCATCTAGTGGCCTGATTGAGGATCAAACAAAAACTGTTCACATTTTTCAGAGTAAATCCAGACTAGAAGAAGCATTGATCTCTCTGCTTTACGGTTAATCTAGAAAAGATAACATTTCTGTTTACATTTCTTTTCTGAGTTCCTTAATCTTAAAAATCTTAAAATTAGGTTCTTTGACAACAAAAAGAAGGCAGTGATGTGGAGAAACTGAAGGAATTTATGGCTTTAAAACCCACAGCCTTTAACCTTTTCTTCTCTGGTCCTCTTTTTCTTTACTATCAGACCAGACGTGTGCACCGGGAAACTCACCTGGCTGCAAATAATTGATAAGTGTACAGATGAACCTAATTTATCCATAGGAGTTTAGTTTAAAAATTCATCTCTTTATGAATATTCATGCAGGAGGTGATGCGTGCATGAATTTTAGATAACTGTGGAATGATTTGCTGCTTTTTCTCCTCTGTCTTGTCTTTCTCTCCTTTTTTGATGTGTCAACTCTTCCTCTAAATTATTGATGTGAAACTCAACAGCACCTCCTCCTCCGATCCAAGGTCACTCCTATTATACTTTTTCTGTTTCTTCTTTTACCACTGAGGCACAAAAAAGCAGCACAATTACACAAATCAGTCAGAATATTAAAACCACTGGCAGGAAAGGTGAGAAGTCATGATGAAGTTTGCTGGAAGGCGTATTTCTGCTGGGAAACGTCCCATCCTGGAAGGAGCTGAGTGTGGTGATGCAGATGTTCCTCAAATGACAACTCCATCCAAAGCAGGATCTTCTTCCTGCAGTGGGACTCTCCTGGAGCTCAAAGCTATGATGTTGACCGGCTGTCCACCTCCTGACCTGCTGATTCCACCTTATAAAAAGACCCACTCCCATGAAAATCGTCTTTTCTGTGTTTCAACATGTTCATTTTTCTCATAAAAGAGGACCTATGTGAAAGAATTTACAATTAAAACATGATTTCTGATTATTTCTTAATTCAAAATTGCGTTGGAACAGAAAAGCGGATGCTAGAAAAAGCCCAGACTAATGATGAAGCTAATGAAATGGGCATGCCAAAGTCTCTATATTTGAATACCAAATAAAACATTTTTTTTTTAATTTTGGTAAAATTTCCAAAACTTTTACCCATGCTAAAATAAACCTAATTATTTTCAGCTTCAAATGTTCTGTTTTTTTAGATTTCTAAACTCAAAATTTCAATTTCAAAACTTTTTAGTTTAAAATCTTTTTTTTCACTTTGAACTCTTTTTTTTTTGTTTTGTTTTCAAATCTGAAAATTTCAGTTTCAAAACTTGGGGCGAGGCTAACACAAAGGACCGATCAAATTCAACGAGGGTGGTAACTTCAGTACTGGTGCGTTCACCGACTCTGAGAACCATGATGATTACGGTCAGAAAATGTCTGTTTAGTCTGTACTATCATAGTCTAAAGTTGTCGCCAAGACGGGTTTAAAAAGCAGAGTGTTATCGCATACAAACTATGCGTCCAAAACTCTGTTCTAGTCCGTTCAAGGCGCCATCTTATTGTGCTAAATACAGGTGTAGAAAACATCCTTATGCTTTCATAAAATGGCTTTGTGGCAGATCGCCCTTATTAACCCCACAGAACACATTGCTAAATACTATTCAGTGGTGGTGCAGCGGTAATGTGCAGATCTTGGAAATATTTTTGCTAGGACTCACCCGGGTTCAAATCCCACTGTTTGCAGGTGTGACATTTTTTTTGCAGTTGCAAAAAGTTTTACTTTTTTTTTGGCCAATTATCAATATTTTTTAAAATGTTTTACTTGGGTTTCAAATATTTATGGCCTCGAAAAAGCACCATAATACTGTAGCAAATTGAGATTCTGGCTCAAAACTGTACGACTGGATTGATCCAATATTGCTTGTCAATATATTTTTCCTCCGCTAATGTTAGCTTGCGAGTGAGTGAGCGCACAAACAGACCTCTCAGCTACGGAGAGGGGGCACTAGTTTGAATAACGTTTTTTTTTTTTTTTTTCTGACTCCTTTCTGCTGTTCTGCAGCTGAGCCTTTAACATGGAGCTCTGAGGTAAAACAATCAATCCATCAAGCAGATGGTCTCTGGGAGATCTGAGCATCAATCTGTGGTCTCGTCAGAAAGTTCCTCATATTCTCAGCAATAACTTGAAGAAAACTGAACACTGGGATGGATGAGTACATCTCCCAGATTGGGTTATGTGATCTTCAGAGGATTTTTAGGAGCCATGCAGACGCTTACTTTAGATTGTTGTTTTGGGACAGATCTAATAATTGCTTGTGGTGATGTCAGAGTTTGTTTAAACATCAACATGGCCTATTTTGATGATCCCGCACACTTGGACACGAATCTTTGAGCCTGAAGAAGCAAAAAAAAAAAAAAAGAAAAGAAAAATCTCCAGCATTACACCTCCACTTCCATGTTTAAGTTTTGCTCACTTTCTGAGGAGTTGTTTTAATTAAAGAGAAGCATGTTGGGTGTCCTGAGAATAAAGGGGGACTTCAGGATGTCAAAGAGCAAATGTTTGCCAGGTTCTGATGCAAAATGGTCTCTGGAAACAAACTTGTGTAGTTTGATATGTGACAAAGAAGCTTTATTGTCAGGCAAATATTAATTGAATTCAGTTAAATTTTATTTATACAGCCCAATATCACAGGACCAATGTCTCATTGGGCTTCATACCGGTATTTGTACAAAAGCAGAAAGTCAGTCATAAAATCTGTAGCTGATTGCTAAACTAAAAAGACTAAATATAACTGGTTATCCCTGCTGTTAGCCTGCATGTGTCAAAGTCAAGGCCCGGGGGCCGGATCCGGCCCTGCAGGTAATTCTATCCGACCCTTCAGATCATTTTATGTCATTGTTATTATTTGTTAGTGATGACCCGATATTATCTTGAGCTCATTTTTAGCTTGTATAATTTTGACAAAATATATTTTTATGGAGAGTAAAATATTTAAATGTATTTAAGGTTTAAGTTGATTTATTCTGTAATAATATGTCTGCCTTTTTTATTAGTCATAATTATGTTAAAAAGTTACAGTTTTAAAGTTTTAAAAATTGTAATTCTGCTAGCTTTTTGGACCATTTTGGCATTTACGGAGATTTTTGAGGCTATTTTGAAGTTTAGCAAATATTTCAGCTACATGCTAGCTGTTTGGGCTAACCTAAGTTTTTTTTTTTTTTTTTAATCTATTTTGGCATTTAGCTAATATTTTAGCTGGCATCAATTTCAGCATCTTTAGTGGCCAAATTCAGTTTACAGCATTCACACTAGCATTATCACAGCTAATGCTTTAAGTGTAAAGTTACTTAAGTTTAGTGTTCTGGCTCATTAACAGACTACTTCAGGTATTCTTTTTGGCTTACCTGAGATTTTGTTTTTTTCCATATTCTTTTAGGATTACATGACAAATTCAACAGGAATTTTATTCACTTCAGTTTTAACTTTTGCAGAAGTATTGCATATATAGTTTCAGCCATGTTTCTGTGTGTGTTGTGTGACCATGCTGTTGTGTTTCAGTGTGCTGCTGTAAAAAAAAGATCCAGCTATTTTATGCTCTGTTCTCCTTTCTTTATTTTTCCTTAATGTGACCACTGAAAAAGTTCTCCCTCACAGTTCTCCCCTAAAATACTGGGGGGGGGGGGGGGGTTGACCTTGTAACCATGGCAACGTCCGGGTCCAACAAAACTTGTTCTTTTGTGCAGAATGTGTGTGTGTGCTGTGGTCCGGAAAGGAAGGCTGACAGTTGTTTCTGCGATCAGCCTTGGCAGACGGACACTCTACTGTTCATTGTGATGTTAGGTGAAAGCACTTATCGGCCTTGGACAAGAAGCAGAAAGCTGAACAGAAACGCTTCTGTGAAACAGATATTTGTCTCCCAATTTGTTCAAAAAAGCAAAGCAGGAATAAATTCTGTTTACATCTTACTTTAAACTGGCAGATTTTTGCTCAAAGGAGAAGAAAAGCTTGAGGGGAGTCATCTGTTTGTAACTAAACTCAGTAAACACAAAAAATTAACATAAAACTTTAGTCTGTTCCAAAAAATGTTTAAAATATTACACTTTATAAAAGGAAACAGTGGTTTTAAACCAGAAAGGGATTAATGTGTGTTTAACAAATATAAAATGCCACTGACTACTGTATTATATCTGAGTTTCAAGTTATTGTGTGAATACTTTACAGCATTTGTGTATTTTTTGCACACAAACACTCAATCACACTTTCAGCAATCTTGGTATCAAAACATTCAGCTTGTTCAGAACATTACTGCTTGTGCTTTTGGTATTCATAAACTTTAGTTTTTGAAAAATTTAGCAAAACATGCCCTTTATTAGTGAGCGTCAGTTTCAGCATTTTTAGCCATCAGCTCTAAAATTATCAGTAGCCAAATTCAGCTTACAGCATTCACGTTAGCATTATTGCAGTTAATGCTTTATATCTATTTTTTTTTCACTTTTTTTGATGCAAAGTTCAGCACACAAGAACCAACTGACTTATCATCAGATGCATTTTTATTCTCAGTAAATATTTAGCATTTGAACCAAAGCAGCAAGTGCTAACAGCAAACGATAGAAAATGACTTTTAAAAAGTGTGTTACTTTTAAAAATATGATGAGCAAAAAGGGCCCAAAACCAGAATCCCAAATACTTCCAGACTGTTTGAGGTTTATTTGAATTAATGCATTATTGAAGCACGCTTCTCTTTTAATTAAGGCCTGTTTTTTGAGTTCCATGCTAATGGAACATGTTTCTCATGTGTTACCAAGAGCATTGAAGACTAATTGAATTGGCTTTGAAAGCTGCCGCTTTGGCTGTTTTTCTCTCACAAGTCTCTCTGGTCACATGTTGAATGTGGTTTGTTGTCTTCACTGCGTTTCATGATCCTGGTTGTTTGTCCAGATCATGCAGGTATGTGCTGGAGGAAAATCTAAGGCCACTCTTAAAGGAAAGGCCGTGCTTGTGTGTTTGATGACCGAGCGAAGGTTGAAAACTTTTTTAAACCTGTGAATCTGAATGTTGATACATAAGTCAAAGGACACAAAGAGAAGAACAGAATTCATTGCAGAGAAGCACGTGAGGAAGATGTAACCCTTTAACACCAGAGCTCTAGATTTTACATTCTTTGATTCACTGTTACTTGTCAACTTGTCAATCCAGCAGATTCTGCAAAAATATAATAAAGATGTGTAGTATTGTCTTCCCATAGTCTAGGGATGTCCAAACATTAAATAAAATTTAGTGATGTTAAGATGTTAAGACTAATTCTTTAAAGCATTATAATTATCAATACAGATTTACTTTTATTGACTTTTCTATTTCAATGACAAACCTTTATTTCTTTACACTATTTCTTTATTTACACTAATACTTATATATCGGTCGCCTGTCAATGCAAGTGTGTCATCCGTAATAATCCCAGTGACTTTATTCTACAATAGTTTCATGTCATCTGTGGTGGAACAGTCAGGGGTCAGAGCTCTGACTCCCCCTCTGGTCACCGGCGGGAGCTGTCTCCAGAGTTCTAACTCCAATCACTTCAATCTTATGATCGTCACACAAAGTCTCACTCTGTGTGAAGTATTGTTTTGTGCCACCCTGCCTGCATTACCGAGCATTTCATTCTGACTCTGCTTCATCTGCTTGCTTGCTGCCTGCCCTGACCCTTGCCTGGACCCTGAATAATCTAGTCTCTTCTTGGATGACCCTCAATGCTGTGATTGATAATCAAGAACGAAGAATGAAGCGTCCCCCTCTCCCTTTCCTGAGACGACAAGACATTACCTGTTTTACGTCTCTTTTTACGGAAGCCGAAAACAGCCTGCCCTACTTTTTTGTTTTTGATTGTTTTAAAAAAACTTTGTGTTTGAGAAAACAAGATAATATTTCATTATAATGGGAAAACAAACTTCATTTTATTGAGAAAACAAGACAATATTTCATTAAAACAAGAATACAAACTTCGTTCCATCAAGAAAACAAGATGATATCTAATTATATAGAGAAATCCATCTTCATTTTCTTTTTATAACAAGATAATATCTCAATATATGGATTAAAAAAACTTTGTTTTCTCGAGAAAACAAGATAATAACTTCGTTTTCACGTTATAATAAGATAATTTCTCACTATAACAAGAAAACAAACTTAATTTTTCTGTTATAACAAGATAATATCTCATAATTTCTCGAGAAAACAATATTGTGGATCTCGTTATAATGAGAAAAAAATATAAAAAATAAAAAAAGTAGGGCAGGCCGTTTTCTGCTTCTGTACTTGCTTCTTCTCTAGACTAATTTTCTTCATCATTTCCATCTAGCAGTCATAATAGATTCACCATCAGTGTTGCTACCTCGTAGCTCTGTCACTTTTGTGACATTTTCATTTGACTCGCAGGTTCTTGTGAAAAAAAACGCTGCTATACTGTTAAAACACTTAATTTTTTCCACTCTTGCTGTAGTTAGCATATTTGGTCTGGTAGTGTCTGTGGACAATGAACTCTTAAAAAAATAACACCTTTTTTTAGCATATTAGGCAGATGCAGTTCTTTCGTATTTCACAGAATAAATGCGACATTTCCCACGTGTCACAAAAGCAGCAGCCGTCGCTGTCAACTTTCCTTTTTGTATTTACTGTTGAGATTTTAGAAATAGGCCAGAAAGTATCACAAGGGAGTCGTGTGCCAGAGAATCAAGATATTGTGCACAGTTTTTAGAAAGTGTTGGGCAGCATTTGACCCACAGCCGGACTTTGGACATGCTGCCGTAAGTGGTCCTTACCCACAGGGAGGACCTCAAGGGGCTTTTTTCCTTGAGATTTAGTCGACAGTCAAGTGTGAGCGCCTCAGCGGCCCCACAGACCGGCAGCTGGTCCTAAACTCAAGTTACGTGAGCTGAAAAAGGACTGACCGAGGGTTTTTGTGTCTGGAGGGATAAAGATCATCCATGAGGAGAAGATGACTGAGGGGCTGAGATAGTGTCAGTACAGGTTTGATAAACAAAAGCTTCATTTAAAATTTCATTTGAAATGTTTCCGGTGCATTAAGTCATCACAGATGTCACCTTTCCTTCTCTAGCTGACGCTCTCTCCTTCCCTCTCTCCTCCTGAAGCAAGTTCCAGTGGAGTCCAACTAATTACACCGGCTATCAGGGGTGTGTGTGTGTTAGTGTGTGTTAGTGTGTGTGTGTGGTCAAGCAGCCCAGCATGCCATCACAGCACCATGGGCTACTTGAAATGAGAATTTAGCAGCAGGGATTTACTCTCTCACACACACGTGCACACACACACATGCATACACACACACACACATGCGTGCTTGCTCATTAACTGGGTTCCAAGAGCAGTCATAGCAGCTCTGTCTGAGGTCATGCATACAGAAACCGTGTTTCAGTGACGTCTTCTGTCTCAGGTTGAATCCAGAATAGACTCGCTAAACTAGCTAACCAAACAGACATGCTTAACTTAAAAAAATCAGGGCTGTGAAAGTTGACGCATTAACGTGCGCGATTAATAGAACATAATTAAATCGTTAATATGTATTAACGACCTCAGGCGTCCTACCGTGCAGCTGTGAGATCAGCGTAATAAAACTGTCTAAAATAAACTTTTTTCATATTCTATGATTGTGATTTTAAGTTAAAGAGATAATATGGCATTTATTTGTAGTTTTTGGACAAAAGTGATCTTTGTTTGAATAAATAAGGTGGAGAATGAAAGTCAATTGGACTGCTGTAATTCTGAGCAGCAGTGCACCTGCTATGGGGGGGCGGAGCTAAACGGAGCTTTTCTGCTACTAGAAGTACAAAGAGAAATGTGACCATTATTTTATTTTGGGATGGGACTGAAATGAATTTTCCACTAAAACAAGCATCGACGTTGTCTAAAAAATGCAGAAACTCTGCAGTTTACTGCAAAAGCCCGCCCACCGATGTCGCGGAAAGCGAGCCGTTCAGAATGGACAGACACGCCCCCACCTGAGAGCAGATTCCAGCCGAACCAACCTGGAATCCAGTTGGATCAAACCTCTCCCCCAAAAAATGTTTTTGGTATTTTTTTCACAACCACAATAAATATATGAGAAAAAAAGAAAAAGCAAAAAAAAAAACAAAGTGATCGTGGATTATAACAGTTGGACACTGTGAAAGAGAAGGTCTGATCGTTCTATGACAGCGTTTCTAGAATGTGTTCTGTTCAGGACGGCTTCCCCTTCCCCCTATGAGTTATCACGGTGGTTTATAGAGAGTTTCAGTTGATGAAATAGATTTTTAACACTTTCAGCCAAAAATATGGAGTCTGTCAGCATCTTTGGGAATCATCATTAGATTCTGTTATCCTAGCTCAGTGGTGTTGTGGTAGAGTGTCCACCCTGAGCCTGGAAGGTCGTGAGTTCAAATCCAGACCAAGTCATACTAAAGACTAAAAATGGGACACAGTGCCTCTTTTGGGGGTTTAAACCACTAAATGGATCCAGAGTGCAGCTGTGTCTGCAGCTCACCCCTCCCCCAGGGGATGGATCAAATGCAGAGAACTAATTTCACACACTGCGGTGTGCAACAACTGATGTGATTTTAACTTTTAACTTTAACTTGAATGTTTTGCTCATGCTAATGAGACAGGGGGCTCTTAAATGAAATTATCAAATCATGAAATAAAATCCATCCATCCATTTTCCTGACCGCTTCTTCCCTTTTGGGGTCGCGGGGGTGCCGGAGCCTATCCCGGCTGCTGATGGGCGAAGGCGGGGTACACCCTGGACAGGTCGCCAGTCTGTCTCAGGGCCTCAATCACACACCCATTCACTCTCACATTCACACGTAGGGGCAATTTAGAGTCAATAATTAACCTATGAAGCATGTTTTTGGACGGTGGGAGGAAGCCGGAGTCCCCGGTGAAAACCCACGCATGCACGGGGAGAACATGCAAACTCCACACAGAAAGGTCCCAAATCCCCCAGACGGGATACAAACCGGGGCCTTCTCGCTGTGAGGCAAGAGCGCTAACCACTGCACCACCGTGCAGCCCCTATGAAATAAAATCATAACATAAAATAAAAACTATGAGAATGGTTTCGTTTTATTACCATAGTTTATTTCTAAAGCAAAATCCTTATCAATTAGTGTCACTTGCTATTTTCTATGTGTTACTCTCAGTTGTTTATAGGACAGAATATTACATGTGTGTTTTAGTACAGAGAACAGACCCTTTTTAGGATTTTTTTGGGCTGTAATTGCCTTTTTTTGGGAATGTATAGTTGAGAAAGAGCAAACATGAAGCTCCTCTGAGGTCTTTAAGGTTTTACCTTCCTTCATAAGCATAAGTCAGGTGATCTATGAAGCTCAATGCCCAGATTTTTATATTTAGAAGAATGAATGAAAGCAACATTATCGTTACTCTACACCAAAACCAATACACACATACCATGCAGCACAAACGGGCTCACACTCTAAAAGCACACCCGCAACAACAGTCACACAGACACAGTTCTCAGATTAAACTGCTGCATAGAGTCATGCCTGTGAAACATTCAAGAAGCTTATTTCCAGCATCCTTTAAGCTCCGTCTCTTTGTTTACTTCTGTCTTTTTCTTTGATTGTTGCATGTCAGTGAGTCTGTCTGTTTTTGTTCTATTCACGACCATTTTTTAAACAAATATCACATCAGTTGAACTTTAAAGTCCTCCTCCGATGAAAATCCTGTTTTTTGAGTTTTTAACATGTCTATGTGGCCCTTTTCTCCTGAAAGAGAACAAATGTAATAAGAAATCATTTAATTTTTACATTTCCGAGTATTTCTTGGACAGACTCTGTTTGAATGAATGATCTTCTTTCCATCAACAGCTCTGCTGCACATGCACTAAACCCTCATCTGTTCCTAGTGTCTAGTTCAGGTTCTGGAGAAGAGAAGATGGTATCTTCACATTGACTGCAGTCAAATGAGCCGCCGTTCACATTTCTGTGGTCAAATCAGCATCACTGGATTTTTGGTGTGAGTTTCATCCAATACTTACGGTAGCAGGACTGAGAACGCTGGAAAATCTCCACCAGACTCCACGGAGCTTCTTGATGTGACCACGGAAATGTGAACGGCGGCTCATTTGACCGCAGTTGGAAAGGATTGTAAATCAATGAAAGAGCATTTTGATGTTAGCTTTGATTATTTTATCAAGAACTCTGAGAAACCAATGATTGAATGTATTGATCACAGTCAATAAACATTGGAGAATTAGCTAAAAGAGTCTTTGGTGAACTGGAAGGAGAAAGAATCAGGATTTTGGAGGAAGTTCTGTCCATGAAGATCTTCACTTCCTCGTCCAGCTGACATCCGGATCAGAACCATACGGCTGGACATTACCCAGATTGATGGATGTTTTTATGTAGCAGTGGTGAAGATTTATGCTAGCAAGACAACTATCATAATCAGACATGGGGGGGATCAGGGGCGGACCTGCTCAGCTCAGCTCCAAAAGCCACGCCCCTTCAGAGGAGATTTTGGAAACAGAGGCTTCAGATCAACATGAAAAATGTCTTTTTAAGACATTTAGGTTGTGGGATTTTGGTTAAAACTTCATAATCATAATTCAAACACTACTGGGAATGTTTTTTTTTTTTTTAAATCAGAAAAATTATTATAGAAAGCTGCACAATAAATTGAAATCCCTCAGATGATATTGTCAGAGATTGTCGTCATCCTATCTTTGCTGTGCAGGAATTCACAGAAGAAAAAGAATTCCTCCTTAACAAACCGCTCCTCCTTAAAGTCATCCCTGATGTTTTAGTGGCAGTCTTACATGTTAAAAAACAGGTTAAGAAAATATAGTTTATTGTAAAATCGCTCCCAGTTGTCTTTTAATGACGATGATGCCGTTTTTAGCCAAAAATAATGTTTTTTTAAGTCATAGCAGAATGTCAGAGGTTTTCTCTCTTCAATTGTGGGCGGGACCGTTGGTGCACAGCATCCTCGCTCCCCTTCCCATCATCTATCTGTTTACCTGCTCTCCTGCTAGCTTACAGCCCCTCACTCTCCCAGAAAGGAGCTTATGTCTTGCCCAGCGTGTTCTCTCAATCACAAATACGCTGATTTTGCAACATAATTTTTTCACAAGAATGTAAATAAAGAAAATTACAATTTTAATCTTAGTTTTCTTAATATCTGCTCTTCATCATCAAATAATGCCACAAGACCATGTAAAAACACAGTTTTCCCCAGAACCGGTCTTTAAAGATGTTTAAGGAAAAACTGACGACCCGGGTCTGCAGGAAGTGACCTCAGCGCTCCGGTTTTATTTTTCCGAACCATTTCATCGTTAAAGGGACAGAAAAATGTCAACTTCACGCATGCTCAGAAGTTTTGAGGAACGCAAATTTTAAGGGGGAAAAAAAATCGATGAATGAAAAAGGAGGTGCTGGGGATTCGTGTGGACTTTAGTTCATAAAGCAATCAAAAAGGAAAAAAAAGATGGCCGCCGCTGCACCTGCTGTGTCTCCCAGCTCCGACGCCAGTGTCACAACAAACGCCAACAAACAGATCACCAACCTCAAAAAAGACATCCAGAGACTCTCTGATGAGTTGAGGTCGAAGAGTGATCTTCTTAATTCTCTTCTGGACCTGGCGCATCAACAGTCGATGCATATTGCATCACTCAAAGCGGCTGTGCAGGACACGGTGCTGTGGGACCCCGACACCTCGCCGCGGCCTTCCTCGAGCTCCACACCCAAACAACTGTGGACCGAAGTGGTGTGCCGCAGGAAGAAAGCCTCGGGCCGGGATGGCCTCCTTCTCTCCAACCGCTTTGAGGTTCTGTCCGATCCAACATCTGACGACGTCGTGACAGCCGCTCCTCCACTCAGCGGGGAAAATCCTCAGCCTGTCGCTGCTTCGCGGACTAGGAGAGAAGGCCGCCCGTCATCTTCCGCCAAACGCCGGCAGCTCCTGAGAGACGCAGTGAGTAGACACCCCGACACCCGCCGCCGCCCGAACACAATCGGAGTCCCCGCCGGATCGAACAACTCCGGGCTTCCATCCGCGGTCCTGATCGGCGTGTCGGGTTCAAAGTCCGCTGCGTCTCCTCCCGCGGCAGGTGTCGCGGGGACAGTCCCGCCCTCTCCTCCTCTCGGGATCCCGCCTGGAGCAGCGGCCGCTTCTCCTCCTGCAGCAGGTGTAACGCGGACTTCTGCTCGTCCTGATACGGCGACAGACCCGCTCACATCGGCGCCCAGGACCAGCGGCCGCGGGGATCATCGAGACTCATTCATAGTCGGAACCTCCATGGTCCGACATGTCCGCGTCGACGGGA
>NC_050515.1:2786530-2793638 GCF_002922805.2 Oryzias melastigma | reverse complement strand
TCACATTTCCGTGGTCACATCAAGAAGCTCCGTGGAGTCTGGTGGAGATTTTCCAGCGTTCTCAGTCCTGCTACCGTAAGTATTGGACCCTGAAGGACTTCAACCAACACAGCACTGCAGCTTCCTCACACACACATCCATGTGAGGCTTTGACCAGTGCATGACCATCACTCTCAGAAAAGCTCAGCTTCCTTCAGGTTCTACATCTGTATTTGGAGTCGTTCAGAAGCACCTAAAACACAGTTTCACTCTAATTTATATTCATTCTTCTGACCTTTGCACGACAGTATATTTATGAAATCTGACCCACAAACCAAGTGCAACACTAAATGTTTCCAACAGTCTCACAACTGACTATATATGAGAACTGGACTGAGTGACCCCTCCCATCTCCCGATCCAAACAGGAGGTACCCAATAGTTCTCAGAGGCTAAAATCCCATAGACTTCCACAGAGAAATCAACTTCTTTTTATTCAGTCATTTTTGTGATAATCTTCTTTTTTTATTATAGTTTTTCAGTAGTTGTAGTTATAAACTGACGAATCAGATGCCCCTATATCAGGGGTGTCAAACTCAATCGCACAAGGGGCCAAAATCCAAAACACACCTTACGTCGTGGGCTGAACAGGATAAACATTTATAGAACCCTGAAACAAAATTGTAAAACATTAAAAACATAACTTTTTAACATAATTATGAATAATAAAACGCAGGAATATTATTACAGAATAAATCAATTTAAACCCTAAAATAAATTTCAATATTTTACTCTGCATAAAAATACATTTTGTCAAAATTATACAAGTTAGAAATAAGCGCAAGATTAAATTATAAAGATGTTCATTTAGTCAGCAATGTATGTTTAGGTCGACCTAGCGTTAACATCAGTCATCCTGTGGTAAATTCCATTAAACATTAGCATCAAGCTAGCAGACTTTAGCTTTATGTGGTAGACCGATCTATATTTTTATGAATCGATTATTGATCTATTAAGCTTAAATAGATCCAAATCGATTCATCGATTATATTAACCCAGCCCTACTAAAAAGACATTTTAAAGATAAGAATGGCTTATCCAGCTGATTGTTCAACATCAAAGATCCTGATGTGATTGACGGACTGTGTTGTTAATTTTCCTGCGTCGCTCCCAGTTTTGTTTTTATTGACGTGTTGGACACGATCTCAATTTAGAAATAAGATTCATGTTGTTAAACCTTAGTAGATCCATTTGGTGTGTTGGTGCTCTACAATCACACACAGCAGTGTGTGTGAATTTCCTGTGTGTGTGTGTGTGGATCCGTGAGTCGACGGTGTCTTGTGAGTCTTTCTCTTGCGTATGCGCGTGTGTGTGGATTATGTGTCCTGTGGGAGGCGGTTTCCTGTGCGTTTGTTCTGTCAGTCTTGATAAAGTCGGGGATATATCTGCTTTAGAACAAAGAGACACAACTCAGCAGCATCTCACCAACTTTCCTCCTTTTTCTCCCCCCCCTCGCTCTCTGTATCTCATCTCTCTTGAGACTCCCACAACTTCCCAGGAACGCTGTCTGACTGAAACCTGACACTAAGTCTTTCTCTTTCACGCAGAAATTTGATGGAATCTAATACAAAACTAAAAGCGGTTTGATGTGGAGCACTGAGCCAAAGTCAGGCCAAGGTTGGCTCCAGATATTTTGCTGTTTGAGTTTTGATGAAAAACAAGATGCAGACGCTCTGGTTTGTTTTCAGTCTTCCCACAAATGACATGTCAGTTTGCACTTTTCAAAGTTTAATTGAACAAACTGATTTTTAATTAATCAATTGAGTAATGAATCAGTCGTTCTTGGTAGCTCCAACTTGAGCATCCTTTAACCGACATCACCGCTGTTCCTTCTCTACATATGTGTCCCTGATGTTTACCAGGAAGTGCTTTTGTTGTTTATGGAGTCTTGTTTTTTTTCTCTAAAGATTCTGACAGGTTTCTATCTTCAAGCAAATTGACTTTTTAATGATCTGTTCATCAGAGTGGCTTGTTCAGATTTTTATAATTTATTTAACTTTCAATTAGGGCTGCCACGACTAGTCGACTAGTCGACTAGTCGACTATTGAAATAGTCGACGATTAATTTAGTAGTCCATTAGTCGTTACTTTATATTATATGGAGTCAGAGTGTAGTAATGTTGAAAGTTATAATGGCATTCTGCTAGCTTTTTGGACTATTTTGACATTATTACGGTTTTTTAGGCTATTTTGGAGTTTAGCTAATATTTCAGCTACATGCTAGCTGTTTTGGCTAATCTAAGTCTTTTTTTGTGTGTTTAGGCTACTTTGGCGTTTAGCTAATATTTTAGCTGGCTTTCAGCTTCAGTAATTTCAGATATCAGCTTCAGCATTTTCAGCTATCAATTTCAGCATCTTCAGCTATCAAATTCAGCTTACAGCATTCATACTAGCATTATCACAGGTAATGCTATATATCTAGTTCATAATTAAGTTAAAGTTACACTTTTAAAGTTTTGAGAATGTGGTTTTAAAGTCTTCAATAAATGTTGATCCTGTTCAACCCTCAACCTAAGGTGTGTTTTGGATTTTTGCCCCTTGCATGATTGAGTTTGACACCCCTCAATTGAAGGGTTGATGAAGAAAGACTCTTCTCGTGCACACTTTAATGAAGTGCATCACAGAAATCTCTTTCTTTACTGCTCCTATAAAATCTGTCTTAACCGGAGACCCCCCCCCCCCACCCCCATAAAAAAAAATGAAGTTTTCTTCTTAAAGAGTACAAAAAGAAAACAGAAACGTAATTATATAAGAAAATGAATCTGGACACAGTTCAGATGGAAACACAAAGAGGAGGAAAGCTGGAGATGAAGATGAGGAAGAAGAGGAGCAAGGAACCATCCCCCCCCCCACACACACACAACCCCCTTTCAAACTTTGTATGAAGATCACACAAACTTCTTTAATATGGTGGATAAGATGAATCGGTGAGCAAAGCAAAAAAAAAAAGAAAAAAAGATGTTGAAAATGCATTAGATGTTTTTCATGTATGACTGCATTTTTGCTGACATTTCAGCTCCATGCTCATTAATATGGAGACCAAATTAAACTTATGATTGCTTGTTGATTTTCTCTCTGCTCTCTCTCTCTCTCATTCCAACTTTTCTCCTTCACTCTGCTCTTTCCGCCTTATGAAGACTGTAACCATGTGTCCTCCAGTTATTCTTCACTTTATAAAGACCAATCTCTAATCTTTTAGAAGTGAACATTTCTCAGCTGGTATTTGTATTTATTGTCAGTACACAGGGTCAACCCAGGTATTCTCTAATACCTGCATGTTCACAAACTGGATTTTTTTTCAGCCTCCTTCTTTTCTCTGATGCTGTGGATTGTAGAGATTTGTTTATTTTCTTCAACATGTCTGCATTAAAAGTGGACAGTGAGGAAATGCGTCTGTTTTCTGAGCAGAATCTGGGAAATTGGAAAGCTACTTAAACATTGTCATGTAGAAAAACTGATTTTGATCAATGAGTTTAAACCAACACTCCATGACATCCTAAAGCAGGGGTCTCAAACTCAAATCAGCCGGGGGCCGCTGGAGGCGGAATCTAGTTGAGGCCGGGCCGCATCAGGATTTTCATAAGAAAATCGCTGAGAAAACATTCCAATGTTCTTTAATATCTTTATTTTTAACACAAAATAATGAATAAATAATGAACGACGTGTATAGATCTTTTTCCGTGTTGATTTATATATATATAAAAAAATAAGTTTTTAAATAGTTTATATTGAAGATTAAACTTAAGATATATTGCTAGGGGGTAGAATTAAAAAAAGTTTTTTTAACTTTTTTCTACTCCATTTCAAACTACATAATAGAGGTGTAATGTATTTATTTATAATTTATATAGAATTTTCTGTGGTTTTCTTGTTTTTCCACCATGTACATTAAAAGATGAATAAAAAAACAAATAAATTAGTAATAAATAAATAAAATAATAATAATGACCAAACAACAGATACAGACAACTGAAGAAACCACATATTGACTGACTAGAGAAAACTCATTATTTTTGTTCAGTTTCAAATGTCTGTATTAACAGATCCTCCTTCAGAGTTAGAGAAGCCCCGGTAACGAGAAAATCTTTGAAGGATTTCATTTTATGTAGATTTTTGTAGAACTCTCCTCACAATAAATAAATCTGACCTTCAGTGGTGGACAAAAGTGTTGGTACCCCTCAGTTAAAGAAGGACAAACCCACAATTCTCACTGAAATCACTTGAAACTTACAAAAGTAACAATAAATAAATAAAAATTGAAAATTAAACAATCAAAATCAGCCATCACTTTTGAATTGTTGATTAACATAATTATTTAAAAATGAAACAGGCCTGGACAAAAATGATGGTACCTCAATGAAAGATTGAAAACTATTTGACCAGAGTGACATGATTAACTCAGGTGTGTCCTTTAATTGACATCACAGGTGTTTTATTTATTGTTACTTTTGTAAGTTTTGAGTGATTTCAGTGAGAATTGTGGGTTTGTCCTTCTTTAACTGAGGGGTATGAACACTTTTGTCCACGTCTGTATGTGTCTTCCATTCATTGGAGGTGTGGGGTGCTCGTGCGCGCGTCGGCTGCATCAGCGCGCATGTGGGAGGGGGGGTCTGCTTTCCATGGGGGTTCTATTCAAACGCGCGTAGCAGAATATCGGACTTCTATCGCGTTTACATGGACTGGAATGCGCGCCGACACAGCCGGTGTGTGAGCCTTAAAAGTCACAGACACGCGCGCGCACGTGCGAGCCAAGCTCAGGATCACATGTCTGACAGGCGGGTGCAGCGGATCGCCGCGCGGGGCGGGCTTACAGGTTTGAGGATCGGAGCTTGTGGAGTTCTGGTTAGGAACAGTCAGCACGTCAAAAAACGTATTCCTCGACATCATATCTGTCTCTCATTCATTCTGAGAGAGACATCCACAGACGGAGCTGGTAGCCCCTTCGACACGCGGCGACAGAAACACATTTTTTGACGAGCCGCGAGCAGCAAGTTCCCCGCGCGGGGCACGTGAATTTGTCCTGCAAATCGTGTTTGATGTTTCATGGCTCCTCCTCCGCCCAGCTGACTGGAGGAAGGAATGAATGATAGACAGAGGCACTGGACAGACCGCCGATGTCCCGCCTCCAGAGTCATATACCTCACTGTGATTGGTTCATTCAGCTCTGCACAAAACAACTGTCATTCATATCAGCCTTGCGGGCCGCACGAACAGTAATCTTTCATATGAAGACGGGGGCCGCAAATCATCATCCTGCGGGCCGCAGATGGCCCGCGGGCCGCGAGTTTGAGACCCCTGTCCTAAAGCGTTTGAGGATGGGACAGGATCCAATTAGGGTCCAATCGAAAATTGGGTCTGATCACATAATTTAAGACTTGATTGGAATTGGATGTTGCCTCCTTATCAAGGATTGAAAATGTATTTTATTCTCATTAACATGATGAGTGCTGTATATTTTAAATGTACTATTTCAAATAAATGGCTTAGTAAGAGTCTGCCGATTGTGAACGAATCACATATTTCATTACCGTAAAACACAGCTCAATACGACTCTAATTTGTGCAGGAAGCACACAAACATAGTTCAATAGAGTCAGCGAGATATTCACAGATTCCTGGCTCAAAAATTGCTTTAATAAATGTTTTAAACTGACAGCGATTCTCTCTTGCATTTTGTCTTTACGCAAACAATGACCTACAGAGACATTTCAATGAAAAAATATTGATTTTTATTCTTTCTTTTTGGCTGCCAAGGGACCGTATACAAAGCTCAAGCACCCGAAAAAAAAAAAAGAAATAAATCTCTCAAAATAACCAAAACTAATAAATTGTTGTTTTGAAATGAACAAATCATTAATATGTAAGATCATTTTTATCTTACAGCGATTTTGGAAGAAAGTAATTTCTATATGTTACGAATTTTAATAGAGATATGACTTGCATATGGTCAAAAATGTCCAATAGTTCTAACGATACTTAAGCTGCAGTTACCAAATGTTCTCACATGACATAACTATCACCCATTTTTACTATAGCTAATAGATAACTATTTGTACTTGTTCTGTTCAAGTTCTAAATGATAGAAAAAGACCAACCTGAATCTCTTAATTGCATTTTTTTTTTGTTTTTTTAAACGTGTTACGAAAGTGTTAAATCAGGATTCAGCAGATACTCAAAATCCACTGACTTAGAGTCAGATTGGGGCCAGAAAGAACCTTATTGGGACATCCTTATTTTGAGCTTGGTGCAGCTCCAGATTCGGAACAGGGTTGTCCTCTGATCCACAGAATCGACTGTGTCCAAAGTCGCTCTGATTGACCAGGAGTCCCAAAACCACCTGGAAGCCTATTTAAGTAACATCATGAAGTTATTGTTGGGGTTCTGTCAAAGCTCCAGCTCTAGTTTTTTTCAGGGACAATCCCTTTCAGACTCTTATTTTGAAATTTTGCCTTAAAAATACACACACACACTCCCTGCAGCAGGAAACGGTAAACGTGTGTGAACACGAACCTGTCCCAGATCAGACTCTATGATGACATGGATCAGAATGGATCCCAGGTTTTAACAGAGCAGCACTAGTGTTTAGTTCTGGAGGTTCTGAGTGGATCTGCCTGCTGGGCTGTGGTGTAGTGGTTTTTCTGTCAGGACAATCGTTCATGTTTACTCAGACTCAAAGAAGTCAGAGAAGATCAACTCCAACATGAAAATTCCTTTTAGACTGACGGGGAGTTTGAGAATCTGCATGTCCTGATAGTGGACGTTTCTGTGATGCTTTGTGTGAGCCACTTCCTGTTTGAGCATCCGAAGCTTTAGCTCATCCTAACGCGGTCCGGATGTGGATCAGTTTGATCAGAGAAAGCTCCCCTCTCTGCAGACAGGAGATGGTGAACCTCTTCTGCTCCAGTCTGTGCAGCTCAGTCCATCCTTGCATGGAAATTGACTGGAGGCTTGAATAGATCACAACTAGCCATCCATGCCCCCCCCCACCCCCCCTTCTCCAAGATCCCTCTCTCAGCACTTATCTCAAACTTCGGATCTCATGCATTTTAATAGTCTTCCGCTCCCCTCCTT
>NC_050515.1:2783656-2786410 GCF_002922805.2 Oryzias melastigma | reverse complement strand
CCATGTCTCCTCTTTAAATCAATATTTGCCATCAGCAAATAAATTGCATAATTTCCTGACTGCTGGAGGAATGTGATGCCAACATATTTGCCCTCGACTCGTCTGTTTTTGCTGTTGGTCCTTGTTTCCGTGGCGCGGCTATTAGCTAAGTGAAGGGGATGAATGGCCATGAGGCGCCGAGTGATAGCATCTCCATCAGAAACGTTGACGTTGAAAAATGGCCACTGCCTCTTTGATGACAGCGCAGCAAAACACACATATACATCCATCCATAAACACACACACACAGACAGAGAAGAGACATTTAAATATTCAAATGGGTTCCAGAGTTAATGATAAACGACAAGGGAAGAGTGGAATCAAGCAGCTATCGTTGCAGAAAATGAAAAGAGGGAAAGCAAAGATGCAAAATTAGGAAAAAAAATGAGAAACACAATGGGATGGGTGGAACAGGATAACAGCAAATTTAGCAAATATAAACCAGAGGGGACGGGAATTTACAGTAAGAAATATAAAAGTGGAGAGGTTTTTTTGTATTAATGAAGAGACCTGCAACAAAAACGAAAGATCGGAGAAAAACCCTCAGAAAGTCACCTTTACATCAATATCACAGAGTTTTACAAGCAAAAGGATTGGAAAGATGGAGAAAACAGAAGTGGATTTTTGTGTTTCTATCAAAGAAAAACAAAGTTTAGTCATCTAGTGGTTTTTCTCCAAGAATAGCAGAATTACAAAAAACAAATGTTTTCTACAGTCGTATTGAAATGATTGAAACTAATCTCAGACTAAACTAGAAAAGTTGCATTACCTGCGATAATGCTAGTGTGAATGCGTTTTGCTGAAGATGCTGAAGAAATTTATTGTAATTGCTGAAGGGATTTGCTGAATATGCTAAAGCTATTTGCATACTGCTAAAATTGCTAAAGGACTTAAAGTCGCAGATGTTCCGTTAAGCACAATTTCTTAAAATTGAAAGAAATCAGTAAAATTTTGGTATGCACTGAAATTTAGCCCAAAACTTCAGTAAATGCAAAATTTTCAAAAAAACTGAGCATTTTGCTCAAATATAAGCTTACTTCCAAAAAACCCAAAAATCCTCAATAGGTTCCAAATTAGTCAGAAAAGGAAGCACATTGCTAAAATGCAAACTTAACTCAGAATTAATCCAAAAACCGTCAGTGGATACCAAATTAACCAAAAAAGCTAGCATGCTGCTAAAATACAAACCTAAAAAACAATTAGCCCATAAAACTTCAATAAATGCCAAATTAGCCAAAAAAGCTACCACGCTGTTACTAGCTTAACTCAGAATTAGCCTTTAAAACCTCAGTAGCATCAATGGTAAATGGGGTCTACTTATATAGCACTTTTCTACCTTCCTTAAAGGCCCAAAGCGCCGCACAGTCACAGATCCGTTCACCTATTCACACACTGGTGGCGGCTCCACTGTCAAGTACTAGCACCAACCTTCCACCAGAGGCAATTTGAGGTTCTATGTCGTTCCCAAGGACACTTCGACACATGGCCGAGGCGAGGCGAGAATCAAATTTGCAATCCTCTCATCAGGAGTCGACCGCCCTACCGCTGCGCCATGGCCGCCCAATGTCCTTATCATGCTGAACCCTTTGATAGGTTTCAAAGTGCACAAAAAATTGAGGGAACGCATGAAGAAAAAAAAAATACCCAAAATTACGTAAAATCGTAAAAAATTGTGTAATATTTCAACATTTGCGTGAAATTTAACAATACCAAAAGTACATGCGTGAATTTCCTGAATGTGCTGAATATTTTTAAATGTGTTTTAATTGGGTTGAGGCTTTTTGTGGACGACTAGACATCTCTGAGGTTCTCAGCTTTATGTTGAACTGCACAGATAGTCGGGAATGATAGGGAAACCACAGAAATGTCTGCTCTGGAGACAGCTTCCTCTACAAGAGAGATTCTACCACTGGATCTTCAGTTGTGTAACACCCCCCTAACCTACACACAAACTGAAAATTTGCAGTTTCACGGTTAAAAATTTAAAGTGAATCCAAAACTTCACTGTGAAACCAGTGAAAGTACGATTCCAGGAGAAGATCCTCGACATTCTGGCTTCTTGTCTTTGCCTGCTTTCTGTGACGCTCCGTGTGTGGTTCTTGTGCAGAGCAGCCACTGTGACATGATGATGATGGAGGGCAGGAGGACCGGGCTGCTGAGCCGAGCCGCTGCTCTGAGGAGGACAGGAGCCACACTCCCCCCCAACCTCCATGTCAGGATACACAAACTTACACAAACGTGGAAACAACTAGAGGTAAACACACACACAGACACGCATCATGACAAACCAGCCACAGAGTTTCTTTCTTTAAAAATGAAATACAAAGAAGAACTTGTGCAAAAATAGCAAACAGTAAAACCAAATCAACCAAAGTGTTTGAAAAAGTGACCTAAATTGATAAACAGACAGAGCAAGAGGTTTCGAAGCTGAGGAGATACAACCTGCAAGGGCCGGTCTATTTTCATCTTTAAAGGGGCCCTACCATGATTTTCTTAACCCTCGAAGAGTAAACTGTATCCATATCTATGATCATATATTAACTTTGGACCACTAAAAAACTAATTAAAAATAAATTATATATGCAATATTAGTACCTCGAAGTAAAACGACTGAAGGCAATGATGTCCCTTTAGAGCAGGGGTCTCAAACTCGCGGCCCGCGGGCCATCTGCGGCCCGCAGGATGATAATTTGCGGCCCCCGTCTTCATATGAAA
>NC_050515.1:2771731-2782562 GCF_002922805.2 Oryzias melastigma | reverse complement strand
AAACAAGAAAACAACAACAGAAAATTATTTATAAAAACATTACACCTCAATTATGTAGTTTGAAATGGAGTAGGAAGAAGTTTAAAAAACTTTTTTAATTCTACCCCCAAGCAATATATCTTAAATTTAATCTTCAATATAAACTATTTCAGAAACAGACATTAACTACCCTTATTTTTTTACATTTATAAATCAACACGGACAAAGATCTATACACGTCGTTCATTATTTATTCATTATTTTGTGTTAAAAATAAAGATATTTGAGAACACTAGAATGTTTTCTCAGCGATTTTCTTGTGAAAATCCTGATGCGGCCCGGCCTCACATAGATTCTGTCTCCAGCGGCCCCGGCTGATTTGAGCTTGAGACCCCTGCTTTAGATGTTAATGAATATCACTAAGTTTGTTAATAAGCCTTATTTGGCGTATTGTGCTAACACATGTATAACTTACATCTTATAGACTTATTAATAATGTTTGTTAATGTGTTAATAAAGCTTGTTAAGTAATCTTAATATAAAGTGTTACCAAAAATCCAAACACAAAAAAAACACAAAATACTATAGCAAAAAAGGTAAAAAAAAAAGACAAAAAAGCAAACAAATGTAAGAAAAGTAACACAAAAAAACAAAACAAACTAAAAAAAGCAAAAAAAAAGTTAATAAACAAAAACAAGAAAAAGGTAAAGGCAAAAAAAGACCACTGTAAGAAAAGGGGAAAAAAATTAACACTAAAATAACAAAAAAAAACTAAACAAAAAACACACAAAGAAAAGTTAAAATTAGAAGATATAGATTTTTTAATATTGTCTTGGTGAAAATAAGAAAAATATAATAAAGTTCAGGAGACCTGAGCCGGCTGCCTTGCCAATGCAGCAGCTGCTCCACTGTCTCTGCCGCCAAAAAGCCTCCCACAGTCGGCGTAGCTGATCCTATACATGTGACATGTTCAGTGACTCAATTTGCTCATGAGCTTATCGAGTCACTGAACATGTCACATGTTCAAAGATGAGTCCCTGATTGGTAGATGCAACTGTTGACCTCGCCGATGTTCAGATATTTGAATTCTGGCGGCACCGCGCTGCTGTCGGACCGACACACTGCTCAAATCACGCCACAGGACCTCAAACCAGGTCTGTACTTTTGACGTAACACTGAAGCTGCCACCCCTTAGGTGCGCATCACGTTCACGGTGAAAACAGCTTAAGCCTTTTAGGGGTTGCTTTGCCAAATCTTGCAGTTGCTGTGGGAACCCCAAGCTACCGCCTGGGTCAGAGCTTCCTCCTGGTGCCCAGGAGCTGTTTAAAGTGTAACCAAACAGGACAGTTTGAACCTGACTCAACTCTCAGCCCAGATTGGAAAAATGCAGATAAGGGGGCGGGGCTGAGGAGGGGAGCGGAGGAGGTGTGGTCTGGCTGTGATTGACAGACAGTGAGTTTAGCTTAAGGTAACTAAAAGATCTTTTTATTGTTGTCTCAATCAAAATAAAATAAATAAATAAAAATCATAAAGTTAAGGAGGCCCAAGCAGACTGCCTCTCCTCATCCCACAGCCGCTCTCTGTCTGTCGGTCAGCCAGCTCTCCAAGGGCCGATGTAGCTAGCAAGCAAGCTCTGCCGTTCTTGGCATAGGGGAGCGACCTCCACCGCTCTCTGCGTCAACATCCCGGAGACAGCTCCACTGTTTTCAGCGTCGCGGGGTGATCTCCAATGCTCTCACCCAAGGTAGTTGATTAGCTCCGCCACTCTCAGCGCCGGGAGTAGAGCTCAATCGGTCGTGTTGTGAGCTTCAACTCTCAAGCGTCCCGAGTGTTCAAAGGTGGGCGGGGCTTTCATACTGGAGCTCAGAGCATGATAACATGAAGTTACACCAGTTGACCATTCACAAAATTCAACTATAACACCTCATTTCAATCTGTAGGGGGCAGCACACAGACGGTTTTAGATGATAATTTCAGGAAATAAACAAATTTGTTATAAATTGTAAAAAAATTGGCAATGAGCAACAGACATCACTTTTAAAGCCCCATTTCTAGAACCCAACATCCAAAAAAAGTTGATTTAGGGTTTGGTAACCCTTTAACCCTTCCACTCTCTTTGGGGTCCAGATGACTCCAACCACATATTGATGTGTGATTCCTTCCATGACAAATGTGGACAAAGGGGGACAGGATTTTATGTCTGCCATGGAAATTAGTGAAACTCCATAATCAATGATAAAAAAAAGTTCACCGCACTGTCTTGGGGGGTCCAGATGACCCCACTTTTAATGTACACAACCCAAGGAGAGCGGAAGGGTTTCAGGGGCCCTACCATGAAAATTCTACTTTTAGAGGTTTTAAGTGCATTTTACGTGCTGATGTAAGCACGATGCCAGCAGCTCCCTCCAGGAAAGAGTCTACTCTGACAGCTCCGCCCCCAGACTAACACGAAACTCAATTTCTCCACAGAACTAGTGATGATCAGCAAAAAAACTTTCATTTTAGATGCAGAATACAGACTCTTCCCGGAGGGAGCTGTTTGCATGGATCTTACGTCAGCACGTTTCCACCCGCTCGTTTTCGTGGGTATGGGAGGGGCTGCTGTAGACAGTGCAGGTTTTTAGAGGATTACTCTTAAATGCATGAACGGATCAAAATACCGCTTTGGGGTTCTTTATAGTGAGGACTGAACAGTAAAATGCACTTAAAACCTCTAAAAGTAGAATTTTCATGGGATGGCCCTTTTAATTCAAGCCTAATTTAACCATTTCACCTCCACTTTTGATCTGTTTGGGTCTTTGTCCTGTTGGAACTCATAACTTCACCCAAAGACCCGACCTTCAGGATGATGATTTTTGGTTATCTTTAAGAATTCAAAGGTAATCTTCCTTCTTCATCATCACATTAACTCTCTGTAAAGCACCAGTTCCACTAGCAGCAAAACAGACCAACAGCATAATACTACCACCACCATGCTTCCCGTCAAGCATGGTGTTCTTAGGGTTAAAAGGATCGTCTTTTTTCCTCCAAACATATTGCTGGGTATTGTGGCCAAAGAGTTCGTTTTTTGTTTTGTCTTCCTCATAGTTTTCCTTCTGAAGGTTTTATCTTTGTGATCAGCAGAAAACTTGAAGCAGGTCTTCAGGTTCTGCTTTTGGAGCAGATGGTTCCTTCTTGCACGGCAACATCTCAGTCCATGTTGATGCTAAGCACACTTGACTGTGGACAGCCGTGTTCCATCAGCTTCCATTTCTTGACAGATCAGATTTTTGGTGGTTCTTAGTTGATTTCTTAGATGATTTCTTAGTTGATTCTTCACCTTTCTCCCAGCAGGAAGTGATAGTTTGCATTTTTCTCCTGATCATAGCAGTGACAAAACAGTGGCGTCCATTTCATACGTACAAGCAATTGTTTGCACTGTTGCTCTTGGGACCTGCAGCTGTTTCAATGGCTCCATGTGACTTAGCCGACTTGTTCAAGTCAATGATTTGCTTTTTCAGATGTGTGCTGAGCTCCTTTGACTTTCCCTTTGTAGCATCTGTGGGTGTGTGATTCCAATGAGCCCCATTTCAATGACCTCAGCTCAGCCACCAGTTGAAGTCTCTGATAATTACTCACACGATGTTAGGAGGTCATAATATGAAGCTCATTTTATTAACACCAAAATTGCTCATTCATGTTGCTGTATGAATATTTTTGACCCATCAGATTTGGTCACATTTTCAGTTGACCCAGAATAAAGTCATAAAAGGACCAAACTTCATGATTGTTTGTTGTGACGTTAAAGTATCTGTTCCAATCTCTCTGCCAGATAAAAATCAGAGTTGTAGAAATAACTAGAAACTCAAGACAGCCATGACATTGTGATCTTTACAAGTATATATAAACTTCAGACCACAACTGTGTCATTCCAACAAGAAATCTCACCTAAAAATGTTGAGCAAGGTTTTCCTTTAATGAAACTTCTTTATATTTGTGGAAGAGACGCTGCTGTTTGTAACAAAAACTCCAGTGTTGATTGAGATTATCTCTTCATCCCTGCAGCCGTGCAAATGACATGGCTCCAAACACCATGAGTGAACTGTCTTCCAGCACACAGCCCGCCCTTTCATTGATCGGCACATTTCTAAACGTACTTAATTAATGGCGTGTAGGTATTGATTGATGTGTTACTTTACATAATGGATTATTGACAGCAGGAGTCCCCTCAATCCCTCTCTGCTCCGTCTTCTTTTGTTGTTTGCAGAAAGTCCTCTCTGAGCATTCAGGACCACGTTCTTTTGAGCGGAAGCAGACCTTAAACGTGAACCCTCTGTTGGCTGGAGGCGGGGGCGTTCCTGCAGAAGAACTGCCCTCCGTCCTGTCCCCGCTCACCACCTCACTGCTGGAGCAGCTGGAGGCTCGCATCAAGGAGCTGAAGGCGTGGCTGCGGGACACCGAGCTCCTCATCTTCAACTCCTGCCAGAAACAAGACCAGAATGTGTCTGAGCAGCTGCAGAGCTTCAAGGTAGGACCAGCAGAGTTAGGACGTACTGCTACAGAACCACATTTTTGTTTCAGCTTGAATCTCCAGCTGTACAGTCACACAGTTTGGATTTTAGAAAATCAAGGCTTCTCTTTAGTTATCTAGATAATTATTTCTGAAGATGAAAATAATTCTGGTTTGAACAAACTGATTCTGTTTATATATCCTGACCGGCGCTACAAACCTGCAGAGAAAATGTTCATAAACTCCTATACATGGAGACTTAAGGATGGTCTGAAGCTGCTGAGAGGCTAAAAGAACAGACAGAAAATGCTGGTGTTTCTGTTGTTTTTTGCTGCCATGCTCCTCACATGTTCCTGCAGATCAAGTCAACAGATTTAGACACTCCTGAGTTGGACTAAAGGCCCAGCTGGTGTTCAAAAAACAAGACAAACTAGAAAAGTTGCATTACCTGTGATAATACTAGTGTGGATGATTTTTGCAGAAAGTAGTCGCTGAAGATGCTGAAGCTTTTTGCTGAAAATGGTGACGCAATTTATTTTAATTTATTTTACAGTTTTTCCCAATTGCTTCTCCAAACCAGTTGATCAATTGCTTTAACTCTTTTCTCACAAACATCACTCTTTGATCAAAACCTAAAACACAATTAGCAGTTGACACACAATTTGCAAAACTCTAATTCACTCTTTGCAAAACACAAGACACATTCTCACTTTTAAAACGCAGCTGCCATTCACAACACAAAGAGTCAAAACTCAAACTCTGTTCCAACACAACGATCACCATCAACACACAACCGGTCAAAACTGAAAACACTTGTTGCTAATCAACTGCAGTGAATATAAGGGCAGTTCTGGAGCAACTGGGATTCAACGATGGATAACAGAGTAAAACCTAAACGTGCACCAAGACCTGGACCAAGATAAATAAGAAGGTTCTGATGAGATCCAGGTCATAGTTATTGCCATATGATTTATGGAATGACCATGAGGGTCAAAAGTTCAACCCTCAACTCAGCAGGTTCACATTGTTACTGTAATCTGTATCAATCATACAAATTGTTGCTGAAAATAAAATAAAATGAATAACATAAAATAACAACCTGAATACTATTTTCTCTAATTTTATGGGGGGGGGGCATTCTTAAAAATTGCTTAAAAACCCCTAACACATACCAGTTTTGCAAAAGGATTTTGTGTGTTGCTTAAAAATGACCTAAACTCCAAATTAGCCCAAAAGACCCTTAGTAGATGTCAAATTAGCCACAAAAAAAGATAGCTCGTTGCTTAAATACTAGGTAAACTCCAAAATACCCTAAATTCCTCTATAAACTAAATTAGACGAAAGCGTTAGCATGTTGCTAAAATATTAGCTAAACTCCAAAATTTTATCATACAATATTTCAAAACATAGCCCATGAATATATTTAAAGTCCTTTGTTGCTAATCTGCTTAAAATTGAGAAATTTGAAGACTTTTTCCTTCATTTCCCATGGGACATATTTTGCTCAATATTTCAAAAACTATAAAGTTTATGGATACCAAAAGTACAAGCAGTGATGTCCTGAACAAGCTGAACATTTTGATACCAAGATTACTGAAATTGCTGAAAGTGTGATTACGAATCACTATAGTGTGAAGGCTTACTAAGCACACAAAAAGACATTTTTCATTGGACGGGAACATTAAGCAAGAGAGAAAGTGTTCATGCCTGGCTAAGAAAAGTGTAGAAGGTGTAGTGAGGAGTTTTACTGCCCTAAAACACCTGTACTTCACAGATTTCACCTGTTGCAGGTTATTTATGGAACTCTGTATTTTTCAAAAACAAAGTACCGAGGGATCCAGGAGTCTGGTGTTGGACGACTGGTTAACCCTCCATGAAACTGACCGAAACCTAGAGTCTTGAAATAAAAAATGAACTTAGAGTAGGACTGGAGGAGGACTGTGAATCTTTAAGAACATTTGAACTTTTCTGCTGTTACTTTATCTGTCTCTGTTGGCGTGATGAGATTATATGTAGGACGGCGTACATGCATACCTGTGAGTTACTGCTAAGTCTAATAATGCATCTTCTTAACGAGGCCAAATGTTAGCGGGGCTCCTCCCCAACAAAGATGTATCGAGGAAACAGCAGTTAGCCTTAAAGCCGACAGACTATAACAGGATATTAATCAGCTCACATCACACAGTGAACGTCTGATTAGCCCGGCCCCGCTGGGTGACTGACAGCTGGAGTCACGGAGACACACGCATGCACACGTATGTGCGCTTACCCTCCACACATACACTAATTTAAGTATGTATATGGACCCTCGCGTGCCGGAAAGTTCCTCCTCCCTCTGCAAACACAAGATGAATAAAAACACAGTAAAAACACAGAAGAGACCCACCACAGCTGACAGCAGGACCCCTGTCCAACCAAAACACTGAATATGGTGTTAGGCTGAGCCTCATGACAACTTAGTTTTTTGTTCAGCTATTGGAGAATTTTGTTCCTTTGACTTCCCCTTGATGGTAACCACAGAATTGACCAGCTGGAAAATCTAAAACAGAAATTTTCTAGATCTTAAGTTTAATGTTTGGAAAGTTTGACAGATGTTTGCAAAAAAGGAAAATAATCAGAGTGACCTAACAATCGTTTTAAACGATGTGTTTTTTTTTTTAGATTTTCTCGTGTGTGACAGAATCTAACCATCACTCAAGCTGTAAGCAGTTTAGTATTGATGCGGCTGCAAAGCAGCTTCAGCACCATCTGCAAACAGTTCCACAAACATGTTTGTACACGCAGGAACACACACAGTCCTGCAGCCCTAATGATGAAACTGGATGAAATGAGAGTTGATCTGAAGAAAGTGAGCCTCTTACTTTTGATCATTGTCACAACTCTCAGTGGGAAGCCATTGATTTCTGGCAGAAAGAGGCTGTGAGCATCTGGAGAAATGAAGATTGGAAATATTGATAGCAGTCATTTGTATGGAGAGATGGAAAGGGCTGCATTTCAACAGAAGTCAACTCCATTTCAGCAATCGTCTGTCTGTTTTGACGTTTGGACCCATGAATAGATTCAATTTCTGCACTGCAGTTTATTAACGTGGCTGTATGAGAAAGCAGACCCCACCACCCCACCACACAACACACACATTTATAATTGTGTGTGCTCTAAACCTCTAAAGAATAAGTATGGACGTTTTGGAGAGATCGACGTCTGAATCAGGAGCAGGTTTTCAGGATCCCCATTGACACAAAGAAGGTTCAGAGAACTGTGGAATCCTGAACCAGGTAACAGCTAATTGTTGCTTTAGAGTTACGCCAGAGTCACATGACCCCTCCGTATGGTGCTTTGGGTTTTTTGGGTTGTCCAGATCTGGTAAAGGCAGGGGTGTCAAACTCAGTCGCACAAGGGGCCAAAATCCAAAACACACCTTTGCGGGCCGAACAGGATAAACATTTATTGGACACCCTAAAACTAATTTCTTAAACTTTGAAAATGCAACTTTTTGACATAATTATGAACTAGATATATAGTATTACCTGTGATAATGCTAGTGTGAATGCTGTAAGATGAATTTGGCCGCTGAAGATGCTAATGCTGTTTTGCTAATAAATTTCACAGTATACAAACTGTATCAGATTAATATAATTATATTCAAAACATATAGTAGATTATGAATGTATTTCTAAACAAATGTGTATAAATGTGTAAACTCAAAATTGAATTAAATCGAGAGAATTGAAAAAACTTAATTAAAACAATCCAGGCTCTTGTGAATCGAGTCGTCTCGGGAAATTGTTATTGATACCCAGCCCTACTGTCTCCTAACTGACCTCGCACAAATGCAGCACACACTGTGTGCACGTGATACATGAGATGCCTGCGCCTCACCTATTTTATTATTACTTACCCTTACATGTTGCATAAGTGTTTGGTAAAACCTGATGGCCGCAGCATTCACATAGAAAAAATTGCACATGAACACATTTTTGCTCTACGGGCTCACTGAGTGCTCTACAATCTTAAGATGTTGTGTGCTCCTACTTCTCACCTCTAGACATCCCATATCCACCCATAAGGGCAGTTGTGATTGAAATCAGCTAAAATGTTCCTTCTAATTTCAATGTAAAATCACATTTGTACTATGAAGGTTTGTTTTGATCAGTCCACTTTTCTTCTTCGCTCCTCTTCCTCTCAAGAGACCCCCCCCGAATGCTGCGCTCTGAGGCAGCTATTGAGAGGCCTCACCCCAGTTTTACCCCATCTTTGATTGGATCTACTAATGTGACATTTTTATATCTAAAAGCACTTTACAAAACATTTATAAATAATCTAAATTCAAAGGAATTTAGATTTTAGGACACTTGTCCACATATATAATGTTGGTTTAATAATAGTGGCTGATTCACAGGAAAAAGAGAAATGTTAAGACCCAAGCTCTTTCTTTCCTTCTACATCGCCTGCATCCTCCTCAGTCTTGTTGCTTCATACAAACCCTCAGACTTCCTCTCTTTGTGCTCATGGTGTTTTCTTCATGGGGCCCCCTCCCTCCTTCGGTCTGTACTTAATTGAATTAGCACTCTTGTAAGATACGGCATCAGCACGCCTTTCCTCCGGCAGACCCTGGGCCTCCGATGGCTTTCTATTGTAGTGAAAAGCTCTGGAGGCCAGACACACGAAGAATTAATAGACTGAACTGACACAGACACACACTTACATTATTAACACGTGCACGGTGGAACTGAGAACCAGCACAACTGCTCTCGGGGGGGAAGGCAAGTGGACTGGAAATATAACTTGCAGCGGATTCTGGAAGCTGAAACATTGAGCGTTTTTGTAGACATAACTTTTTTGTTTTGTTTTGGCTGCACAGGAAGAAATGCATCACAGCGTTCTAGGGCTGCCACAAACGGTTATTTTAATAGTCGACTATTCTTTGACTATTTTTTTCGATTAGTCGACTAATCGGTTCGTGCGGCGACTGGATGTAAAACACTCATCTTAACCATCATTATCTTTAAACTTGAGGTCTTTAAGCTATATTCTAACTAAAATGAAGACAACAGTTTAATAGTCCTTTAATGAATCTGCAGCTTTTCTCCTTCATTTATTTCTGGCATTAAAACAAGACTTAAATCAAATGAGGTAATCTGAATCAACTACAGAAAACTTATTAAAAGCCTGCAATTCTTAATAAAACATGTACAAAGTATTTCAAAAGCTATTTGCAGATATAAACACTCAAAATATTTGCTCACTGGGGCCCATTTATTAAAGCAAAACACTAATAACATCTTTGAACTCAAGATATACATAAAAAAACCTGAGGATGTCCATAGAAACAAAGAAAATAAATAAATAGGGGGAAATTTATATTTTAAAAAGGGAGAAAAGCAGGAGATGTTAGAATGTACAACAGTACTTTCATTCTTTCACCACCTACATCCACTGCACATGCGCAGACTAATACTTCATATTGTTCAGTTTGGGGGAGAACCCATAAATCTGTGTTACTTCTTTAATGTTGTGGTTGCTTTGCTGTTTGTTGTTGTTTTTGTGACTTTAAGTTACATTTACTTGTAGCTTAATGCAGATAATGTAATGCTACACTTGTAAACTTAGCTCTGGACTTTTAGGTGAGCTCCTTCACTTCTGGGACTCGTAGTTTTAAATCGTTCCATAACTCTGCAGCAGATCCGTACCGACACACAGCCTCTCTGTCTGCGCGGTGAATGTTTCATAATCCGCTCTTCGAACCGGACGACGTGATCCCGGCGCGGAATATGAATGAAGCCTCGGACGAGCGGTTCATTTCCAGTATAAATTCATAATCTATGCCGTACTCGCGGCGTTTGGTTTGAAGAGCGCAGATTATGAAACGTTCACTATGCAGACAGAAGCGCCGTAGACACGGATCTGCTGCAGATCTTCTGGTTCATCTCCAAACAGCGCAGTAATGACAGCCGCGGCGGAGCTAGCTGTGTTAGCGCCGATGTTAGCTTAGCTAGACGAAGCTCTCTGTTCAGCGTGATCAAACTCAGTCTCAACATGCTTCATCTTCAGGTGATCATTTATCGCCATCGTGCTCTCATGGAACACAAATTCTGTCTTGTAGAAATTACGTTTGAAACTTTTTCCTCTTTTATTTTCCTTGTGTTTTTCTCATTTTCGAGCTAGCTTGTTGTTATGAGCCTACAGAGAACTTCCTGTTACATCACTGTGCTGACCGGATTAGCACCACTGCGCATGTGTGACAGAGACAAAGGCAGACCCGGCATTAGAACGCGCGAACAGGGGCCCGTTCCAAGAAGCAGGTTCAACAAATTTAGAGTTCGAACCTGAACTTAGAGTCACTGGACTCAAAATTCTCAAACT
>NC_050515.1:2747701-2769929 GCF_002922805.2 Oryzias melastigma | reverse complement strand
CGCCTGCCGACCGTCGCGGAAACAAATCGCGTCTGGTGTGACCATTAGAGCGCCGCGAAGCGGCGCGCTCTCCGCTCCGCGCCGCTGCACGGCGCTATCTATCGCGTCCTCTGTGACTCCGGCGTAAGTTTCCTAAAGAAAACCTGCTACCGACCAGGTTTCGTTCACAGACTCAGTTACCATAGTGATTGATTCTGAGTTCATCTTAACCCGCTTCTTGGAACGGGCCCCAGTAGTTTTAAGATCAAAACAAGGAAAAAAACAAACAAAAAACGACGCTTCGACGACCAAATTATACGTCGACTATTTTAATAGTCGAATAGTCGTCGATTAGTCGAATAATCGTGGCAGCCCTACAGCGTTCTCTGATGATGACAAACACCATCCATTTACTAAACACAAAACACATTCTACAAACCCAGTGCAATAAACATGTAACTGGTCATATTTAATTTTTCTGACATTGAAATGTTTTATCTAACCTGCTAACATCCACTTAATATTATTAAAACATGCAGACAATGAGAAGTTTACGTAATAGGAATGGATGTAACCATTCGTTTTAAGAACACTTTGATTCATATCATAATTTCTGACTGCCCGTCAGATTCATTGTAAATGTATGCTTGTAAAGCGCTTTTCTGCCTTCCTTAAAGGCCCAAAGCGCTTTACAGTCACAGACACATTCACACACTGGTGATGGCTCCACTGCTGAACACTGGCACCAACCTTCCACCAGAGCCAATGTGGGGTTCAGTGTCTCGCCCAAGGACACTTTCGACACATGGGCAGGCAAGGCGGGAATTGAACCTGCAATATTCCGATCAGAGGTCGACCGCCCTACCACTGCACCACGGCCGCCCACAGTAAATACTGGTTCATTTTGATGCCAATAGCATTTGGTGTGGACTGATTTGATTTTAATTGCGAGGAACGGGGGAGGAGGAGGGGGCTGATCCGCGGTACACATGTGGCACGAACTGGCTAACGGGCCGGTGATCCGTCACATCACTAGTTTCACGCATAGCCGCAGGCAAAAAAAGAGCTAACAGCGCCACTCGGAGGCCAAAAGTATATTACAGCCAGAGATGTTTTGGAACATACATAGGTTACATCAATAGGCTTCTGGAGCCATGACTTGGTGGGCCAAATTTGGCCTGCGGGCCCCACTTTGGACACCCATGGAATAGATAAAGGAAGATTGTTCTGGTCATTGGGAGCTTTAACAAAATAACTTTTCCTGGATTGTTTTTTATGTCTCTGAACAAAAAGAATACCTGGTTATTATGGCGTAACTTATGTTGTCAACTAAAAAGAAATAGTTATTGTTTCAAATAAAAGAGAAGATCAAGATAAATGAAATTATCTTGAGTCTAGCTTACCTCTGAGTAATGTCAATTAAATAAAATGATCATGAACATCTTTGTAGGAATACATAAGAGGAAGTTCTTTCAACTGTTTTTCAGTTCAGCTCCCCTGAAAGAAGAGAAACACTTGATTACAGTACATGATCCAGTTCATCCGCTTTGAGCCGATGCGTCCTAAGTCGCAGCGATGAACCCCAGATGAACTTTTCCTCACGTCTCACCTTTGAGCTCCTTAAACCTTTCCTCTGCAGTCATGCTCTGTCTGTGCTGATTCTCAGCCCATCTCTGCCACTCATGCTTCCTTCCTCACAAACCACCCGTGCAGTATTGATTTCATCTGCCTTTCAGTAACAAAACAAATATTCCTGACCATCCAGGAAGCTAGAGAACAGCTGAGGCCCCCTGAGCCGGCTTGCTATCCTGAAGCAGGTTTGGTGTGTGGTAGGATCCATGTGGATGGCAGGATGCATGCTTCCCAGCAGAACATGTTGATAACAAGACAAGCAGAGCATGTACTTGATGGTTTTATTGACATGTAGACTCCCAGTCTTTGCAAGGTCAGAAAACTCATTCCAGACCCAAGTCAGTTCAACATCTTCACCCGATTTCCCTGAAACTTCTGCCGGTTTTATTTGGGATTCTGTTTCTCCACATTTACCCTTTTTCTCATGGAGAAGACACCCCTCCCCCCATCAAGGACCAGCCTTTGCTTCATGGAAACCCTTTAAACGAAGAAATAAACTGCTGAAAGACAATGACAGTACAGTACAGCTACAGTAGCCACAGTCAGTTCCCAGAACTTCGCACCCTTGGGGGGCCAGCGCTTTATTGCCCCCAGCTAAACCAGGCTGGATAACCGAGTCCTGACACTTGGGTCTCAAGCGGGTTCAAGTCTGGCACTTCCAAACTGGCATCAAACTCTGACATAACTGCCAACAGACAGTTTCCAAACAAACTTGAAAAAGTCAGACTGCTTAAGTCCCAAATGAGCATTTGTGCACAGAATGAGGACTTTGCATTTTGGCCACTTTCACTAGTGTTGTTTATTGGACTGTTGGTACTGGCTCTGTCTGCAGCCAATACCAAACTACATGCAGACTAGTTTACTTCTCCGTTTGTCTGCTCCTCTGGATCCTTGAGATATTCCACAAGATCTGCTCTCTGTGAGGGTGTGGCCATCAACTACAAAACATGAAAGAAAGTTTTTAGGTTTTATGTCCACACAACACGTTCTTACTCCCAAGTCGTCACATGTTGACGTTTGGTTAAGGACCCCTCCACGTAGGGCTGTAACGAGAACCTGAGCACTCGGATACTGTGCTCTTGAAAGTTCGAGTATGAATATTTGCGACATCCGAGATCGCTGATTCGCAATTTTTATAAATATGGTTGTGTAGTAAAATATCTAAAATGCAGAATAATGTTGGATTTTAAGTTTAAACTAAAACAAAGCTGAATGAGCAACACTACTTTCACCAGAAGTAAACAAATCTTCGTGTCGGTGAAGCTTCCAGTTTTCAAAGTAAATCTTTTTTCTGTTCAAAAACTGAGACTAAAGTTCCACTCACTGACATAATTCTGAAAAAAGTGATTAGTTTTAACACAGGACCTTTAGCTCCAGTGTTACATTCTTTTGGTTATGGTAAATCTTCAACAGTTTTACGTTAACAAAACGTAACTGAACATAGCTGATTCTGTCGCGGAAAAAAACAACTTTTTTTTTATGGGCTCTGCACCAATATATAATGCTTAGAAGGTCAAATGTTGAGGAACTTTGAGGATGGAAAAACGGCAGAGCATTTTCAGGTTTTGTTGTTAAATTATCCAAAACAAGTTTTATGCTTTTTAGGATGTTTATGTTACTGCTGAACTTAACCAGAAGGTTGACAAAAAAAAAAAACCTAGCATCTCTCAAAAAACTTTTTTTCTAGCTAAATCCTTGTGTTCTTGTCAGTTTTGTTAATCTTGTTCTAATTAAAGGTATAAATGATGGTGATTTAATACATATAATTTCAATTTTCATGTATCCAGAGGCATACACATAGCAACAAACATTGTATTAGAAAGTAAGAATCGTGGTTCAATTCATGAATCGTTGAGCTTGATTCGTGAATCGATTTGGATCGCCACCTAAGTAACGATCCACAGCCCTACCTCCACGTTACTTTTTGACGTTTTGGGTGTCCCAACTCGTCGTTTTTCGATGTACCGGTTGTTCCAATTAAATCACGGGTCCCCAACCTCTGTACTGCAAACCAGAACCGGTCTAGTACCGAGACAATTAGCGCACCAGTACCTAAACTGGGTACCCTAACCAGACCAGATGTGGTACTGGACCCGAACCACCACCAGACGCATTACTGGACGCAAACCAGTACCTGGTTAAGGTTAGGGTACTGGTTCTGGGTTAGGGTGCCAGTACTGAACGCACCCCAAGGACCAGTGAGCATCCATTACTGCATCCAGTGCTACATCTCAAGGGTTGTGGACCCTTGATTTTACAATCAGCTAGCTTGTTAAAAAATGACAAACACCAAAAAAGTGACGCGGAAGGTGCCTTGACTAAACATCTATATGTGACGACTTTCGGATGAGAATGTGTTGGACCACAGATTTTTAAATGAAACACTATCAACATAGGACCTGAAACTTTTGCACAAATGCTTCTGTCCTTGACATGGTTGAAGAAAGTGATGAACATCCCAGCTCTTTGAGGAGATCCAGTTCCAACCCCTCACTGAAAGGGGTTCTTTTGATTAGCGTTTAGAAAATCTTTCTTGCTTTAGCTTGGAGGTTCTGATCCAGTCTGTTTGGTTGGGAAAATATTTGCTCCTTATGTCCTCTGAAGACTCGTTTCTTCACCACTGCCTGCGTTTATAGCTGTGCCTCAATCCTGACTCCCTTCTGTGTAAGCTATATGCAGACATGGTGACGCCATGAGCTGCACACATGCTCCAGACCCACGGTGAAGACACGAGATGGGGACGTCCCCAAGATGCTGACAAAACAGCCTCACCAACATGGACCAGCTTTCAAACCTTCACTTTAACCCGTTACCACCAGAGCTCCAGTGTTTGTGTTCTTTGATTTACTTTCACTTTTTTGTTAACCTGCTTTTCTCCTTCAAAATCTGCTGGAATCATGTTGATCGTGTTAACGGTTGAAAAGCTACAGCATTTTAAAGATTTTGTGTTGAAGTGTCACTGACAACACCACAGGTGTTAAAGGGTTAAATAATTCCAACAGTTAAGAAGTCCAACAATCCTGTGGTTCTAGATAACTATTGGGGTTTTGGTTACACATACCTACCGGAGGATTTCTAAACTCAACCTGTTATTACTAAGACATGTTTGAACAAGTTAGATATGATTGATTTTTGCATTAATAAAAACGTTCTTTCTCCTCTGAGGTGAATTTAACAGCATAATAAAACTGTAAAACGGCATCAAACAGAATCTGCAAATGGTGATTCTTCTTAGGTTCACAGTCTTCTTGTTCCTTTTCTGGCCTCAGAACAATTCAAATCTGTGCAGGCTTCGAACATGGATCTCAGCTGAAAGACTTTTAGAGGTCACAGTTAAAGTTTTAAAAAGCTTCTCTGACCTAGAATGCAGAATTCACAGATTTGAAGAGCAGATCTGCAGACGTCACTTTACTGTTGAGAACTGAGAAACCGCAAAGCAATCCAGAGATGAGAGAGAAACAAAACATTTGCTATTCATAAATAACAAAGGAAAAAGCTAATTAAGAAGCAGAAAAAGCAAATCCAATTATTGTTGTCTGACAGGAAGCAGGGACAGCAACAGTTATGGTGAAAAAGTGAAGCGAATAAGGAGAAAGCAATTAAAAACAATGCAGAAAAGAGGACAACTAATAATAATAAATGAATGAAGTTACAAAATATTACTGTTCAAGAAAGAGTTTGACCAGGATGGGGAATAGAAAAAGATGAATTAAAAAAAAAATGCAGAAAGGAAAGCCAAAAAACAAATGAAAGAATTAACAAAATAAAAGTTTATGATTGATTGCGCGCGTTGTGAGACTGGCTGTCTTGGGCCTCAACGTGCCTCACAGCTACTTGAATTATTTAACTTTTGTTGTTTACAACAATGTACACTAAGTAGTGGCACTGCTGTTCATGTTTACGATATCATCGATATTGTGAGCCATGTATCGTGTATGGTGTATCGTGAGGTACCCGGTGATTCCCAGCCCTACCAGCTGAAATACATAAAAAATGAAAAAAGAGGAATCTCATAGATCTGCTGGGATTTTTTAATCCAGTGCAGTGTGGGTGATAGATGGCAGTGTCCTCCCCTGTTGAAGGTGCTTTTAGAGATTCCTCAAACAGTGTATTTAAGTTCAAATATGCTGACCTGTCATTGGTCTTCGGGCTGTTCTAGACATCAGTCCCATAGGACATCTTCCACAGCTGCTTCTGTTCCGACCCATGATGTTCTTTTGGGCTGACTAGTTAGTCCAATGGGAGCTTTGTCCAGAGCTCAAACCCTGAACTCCTGCTGATCAAAATGAAGTCTGATGGAGCTGGTGAAAAAGATTACATTATTTGGTTAAGAAAGGAGAATTATTTAGTTTTTTCATGTTCCCAATATCAGTAGGATTAAAGAAACACTTCAATCATCTTTGTATCTATTGTCAAGCTGTTTCAAGTGGAATTTTAATTATGAAGATACTGTTTGTTGTTTTCTTGGACATAGTATCTGCAGAGCGACAAGAGTTAAGCAGAGGAGTAATCCTGTCCTCATTTCCCATCATACTTTTGTTTACTTTCTCTCCCGTTAGCTTACAACCAATCACACTCCAACCTTACATTACCACGGCAACAAAAATGGTGAGCAAAATTGGATTTATCCAGCCGCACAGTTTGGATCCAGATTCCAGCTCAAACAAGGAAAATAAAGATGTTCATGGATCTATTTGTCTACAAGTGAAAGCATCAGAATGGGGTAGAACAGGAAGGTTTTACCCTACAGGTTGTAGCTTCCACATCAAAATACAATATTTTTCAGGCAGCATTTTTTAATCTGCTCCTAATTCACCACAATTTGAATAAATAAATACGCAGAAATACAATTTCAAGCTTTATTTGCTTTATATATGTCCTCCATCATGAGATAAATGCTACAAGAACATGTTAAAAACATTGTCTCCGCATATTTGTGCAGCTCTGTCTGCCGCCTCCCTTCAGCGCTTTGATCAGGTCACCTGCTCAGACGAGTGCAGTGAAGGTGTGCAGGTATCTGCGGTCAGCTTGGTGGAGGAGCTGCAGACGGAGGAGCCGGAGCAGGAGGAAGGAGGCCTGCTGGAGCGCAGACGTGGTGGTGGCTTTAGGCTGTTCGCAGCAGCAGAGGGAGTATGTGTGGGAACAAATTGCGGACAGGAATTCATTAGGCTCGTTGTGCGATAACGAGTGCTTGTGGTTTTAATTGACTTAATCAACAAATAGAATTAATCAGAGATTTCTAATTAATGTTAATTGACTGAAATTTCCACTGGGTCACAGGCCCAAAGCCCCCCACCCCGCTCCCCCTCCCTCCCTGCGTGGTTTCGTTGCCACCTTCCCCTCCGCTGTGTCCTTGTCTTCCTGCTTTCTCTCTGTTACTTTGAGTTGATCTTCATCTTTTCTCTGCTACTTTACTTCCTCTACTTTGCTAAACAGTTTCTTTTTCCTCCTGGTTGTCATTTCCCTCTTTGAGTTCAGATCCAGTTGTGTCAGATTTGAAAAAGTTTGTTTTTTATGCAAACTCGACCTAAAACGTGAGACGGATTTATGTCTATCAGACACCTGATGCCCATCAGCATTCAAGCCTCTGGACTCCACGGTCAAGAGGCTCTGATGATGTTCAGTGAGCAGGAAACATGGTGGGGGGGACTCCAAAAACTCTTGACATTGAAACTCCTCCGGCTTCCTCATTCCTTCATCCCTCGCTTCATGACAGGTTTCAGTAATTAGATTGTTGAGATGAGGATGTGGTGGAGAGTTAAGAGGATTTTGTTTTGAAGAGATGGAGATTTAAGACGGAGAGATATAGAAGTGGGGTTGGGGGGGGATGAGAGGCTGAGCTGGAGTGAGATGAGAGGGAAAGATCGAGTTCTGTCTGTCGCTCCAGAGGAGGACGAGTGGAGAACGGGCAGAACATTTCTGTCCATGTTATGATATAAATGTTGACAGAAGTAGCAGCAGTAACACCTTCATGCAGAAGGAGGCAGCTGAAATGTGAGGTTTCACACACCTGGAGAAGAGCTCAAACCCTTACTTCTTGACTTTTTTTTTTCTTAAAGCTCATAAACTACTGAATCTGGACACTCGTGACTAGGGGTGTGCCAACATATCGATATTGCAATATATCGTGATATTTAGTCCTGCGATTGATTCTGGATGGGTTCTCACTAAGTATTGATCTTTTATTTTCGTTTGAAAAGGCTGTAAACCACATGTGTCAAAGTCAAGGCCCGGGGGCCGGATCCGGCTCTCCGGGTAATTCTATCCGGCCCTCCAGATCTTTTTATTTTATTGTTATTAATGGACCGATGTTATCTTGTACTTATTTCTAACTTGTATAATTTTGACAAAATATCTGGACAGTGTTGTTTTTAACAGGAGGCAATGAAGAATTGCTCCCTTCTGAAACTAGCCTCTAGTGGTCTCTGGTTGAACTGCAGCATGAGTTTGCTTCCACATGGTGGGGCCTCACATCACTGGCAAGAAGAGGAACGTATGGCGGATACTTATAAAGCGTTTTTCTACCGTCCTCGACTTCTGCCTCTGGACGTTGATGTCTCCAGCCCTCCTGTCCATGTTTGCGTCACATTCAGAAACGAGGATTGGGGTTGATTGGAAAATAGAAATCCATGATTCCAGACACAGATGTTCCCGGCAGGAGTTCCCATGTTTTCTCTTTGCTGTTCTGTGTGGATTAATTTTATTTACAAAAATCACAGCGTTCATTATTTTTATGACCTAAAATGATCCACAGCTGTTTGCAGAGTGAGTGTGCACGTCTATATCTAGTCTGAGCACATGGATGGAAGACTTGTCCTAAAACACCATGGGGATATTGAGCCCTTTACCACCAGAGATGTTGCCGGCAACACCTAAGAAACTCATGCTCCTTGACATTTTGTAACTTTTACGCGATGAATGTGAATTTGCTGAATCTGTTGTTGACAAAAGCGGCATTTCAGAATCTACTAGGATGTTAATTGAATAAATGGTTGAAGAGTTACGATAGTCAAAACAATGGCAACAACCGAGCTAAATATCCAGTGTTAAAGGGTTTTTGAATGTAAGCTTCATTCATTATGTTTTACGTATGAAACCTCACAGACTTTTAAAGGCTTTTTTATTCAGACTTGTCACCTCAGATTGTCCTCAGGATTGCAGAGGTTTTTCCTTCTTTTTCAGCTTCATTCTGGGAAGTCTGAGCTGAAACAGGATGATCATTTTTTTTTTTTTTTTAAATGTTCAGAAGTTTATGAAAAGGCAGAAAGGAAGAGTTGTCTGCCTGCAGAAGTTTTACCCGACACTTTTGGGGTTTTAGATCTCTGCTTATAATTCCTTTGTTTATGTTTTGAAGGATTCATGAAGGTTGATGCTTTGACTAAAACAAACTCTTTTTTTACTGTCTGGGTAAAGAAAACTAACTTAGCAAGAAAGTTTAGGAATGCTGTATGACATTTAACTGTTTGTTACCAATAAAAGGAAAAAAAAATATTTTCTATAAACTTTTGAATTTCTGAAACTTTTACAACTGGATATTAAAGCTTGTTTTACTGAGGAGTGCAGTCCAGTCAAGTACAGTATAGTTTGGTACGGTACAGACGGTATGATACAGTCCAGTATTGTGCAGTCCGGTACGGTGCAGTATGGTATGATACAGTCTAGTACGGTAGAGTCCAGTCCAATACAGTACAGTACAGTCAAGTCCAGTACAGTCCAGTCTGGTACAGTCCAGTCTGGTACAGTCCAGTATGGTAGAGTCTGGTGTGATACAGTCCAGTACGGTGCAGTCCGGTCTGGCACAGTCCAGTATTGTAGAGTCTGGTATGATACAGTCCAGTCTGGCACAGTCCGGTACAGTCCAGTACGTTGCAGTCCTGTATGGTACAGTCTAGTACAGTGCAGTCCGGTACGGTGAAGAACTGTATGGTATAGGTACGGTTTGGTTAAAAGCATTAATATCATAATGAAAAGAAACACTTTTACAATAGATCAAGAGATCCGTTGCATAAAATCCCAAATCCTAAAATAGGAAGCATCTTTGTTTCTCTGCTGAATCCCTGGTTTCCTTCTTTTCACTTCACATCTTTTTTTAATCCTGTCTTACACTTTTTCCTGTTAGTTTTCATCTCAGCAAATCTCCTCTCTGCCTCTTCCCATTTTCTCTTCTTTCAGAGTCCAGCTCTTGTTTTTTTTTTTTCCTTTGCTCTTATCCCCGTCTCTTCCTCTGCAGAACTCTGCGGTTTCCCATGCAGCTCAGAAGAAAAGCTTTTTTGCAAATATTGGTTTGACTTTGTCTTTGGAGCTTCTGAGTCAATACCGGTCCAGGCAGGCTGAAGCCGTTCAGAGGAAAGCAGCGAGAGGCAGGGATCAGAGCCAAACCAGCAGAGCAGAAACAACAAAAATCTCACTTTGTATCTCTGCATAAAAGAATCTTACAAGAGAAACCTTTGCTAGACTAAAGCTGCTCTTTTTAAACATGAAGTTTTTTCTTCAGAAAACACATGAATCCGATTATTGAAGTGATCCTGGACTGATTTTACTGTCCTGCTGGGTAAACAAAGCTCAGCTTCACAAAACCAGAAATGATGAGTGAGTGGAGCTGGGGATGTCCTCGGCTCATGTTCTGCATGTCCCTCTCAGTGGATGACCGGATCCTCTGAGCGATCCTGTCTGCAGCAGCACAGCGTCGCCTCTTCCTTCAGCTTAACACTTTTCTTGTTTTTATTAAACACATCAGCAGAAACACAAACCTGGCTCCTCCTCCTGATCCTGAATGCAGCTTTCTGCAGCCTCATCTCCTGTTCGGACCACCGACGGAGCCGCAACTGTGCTGCAGGATGTGTGTGTGTGCACAAAAGACAGAGGAGAAAGCTTTTCATTGTGATAGTGTTTAATATTTATTGGAAGAAGGTAAAGAAAATGTAAAGGCTGCGCGTCTCAAGCTGCTGGCAGGATTAGCATAAATAGTTTAAGACTCGGACGTGTTTGGTCGCTGCAGAGGAGGGAGGCCGTCCCTCATTCACTCTGACACACACACACACACACACACACACTAAAGCATACTTGTAACACACAAACACCAAAATCTTGCAAAGGCAGATACACACATGTTAATGTTTGCCAGTTTAAAGTGCCCATGTAACTTGGATTTTTAAACATTCACTGACTTTGAATTGAAACTTATCAGCATACAGTGATTTCTAAGAGGCTCCGCCCCTCTTTTATGTCACCTGCTCTTTTGCGTTATGAGTAGGGCCGGGAATCAATTAAAAAGGATTAACAAATTAATCGCAAACCTGGAAAAAAATTAATTGTGATTAATTGCTGTAATTTTAATTTTAGTGTTAGTATTTGCCGACCACTTATTATCTGCAAATAATCACAATATTAAATCACACATGAAACTCTACATTTCGAACATTTATTTTTAATTAGTGTTGTCAATCGATTTAAAAAAAAAATCAGATTAGCCTTACTTTTGTGTTATAATTAATCACAAATAATCACAATGTTTTACCAGGTAAAATGTATTTGTACAATATGGCCCTGGACCACGGATCAAATAGTCGCTTTTTGTGAAAAAGTGTTCTAAACCACCACCGCTATCAACCTCCCGAAATCACCTCGACATCAATAAACCCATCCAATATTATTTCATTTATGAGACGCTCCGGATTATAATGGACTCTGTTGTTGTTTTTTTTGGGGGGCGGGTTTTTAAGTAAAGCTTTAAAGTGCGCCTTATTGTGCGTAAAATATGGCAGATATTTATAAGATTTTTTGCCTTTTGTTTCTTCATTTCCTCAAGGTCTTGTGTTTTGTGAGCATAAATGTGTGCATGAATAATATTCAGAATAGTTTCCACCATCTTTTTACATAGAAGTTCCTGAAAGTGCAAACAGGATGAGAGTTTCAGCCGCTGCTGGTTTGTTCTGACTCTCACAGCTGTAAAGATGGATCATTGATGTCTTCTGTTTGCTGTTGACGGGCTGTAAACTGAAAAGAACTTTGTGTCTCTGTTCTGCAGTGTCTGTCCTCAGAGATCCGAGCTCGGCGCCGAGGAGTGTCGTCTGTCCTAAAACTGTGCCAGAAGCTTCTCCTGCAGAGCCAGGTGAGAGAGGCTAACGTAACCTCCTCTCAGCATGTTATAGCCGAGGAGAAAACGTAGTATTCCTTGTTGTTGTAGTGACACAGTGAAGGAACCTATTCACTTCCTATATCTTTTTTATAGGTTGTAGTCCCGCCCACCACTCAGAGGATAATTTCTAATGAATTCCTGCCGCTTTGCAGAAACTATGTCCTAGAAAACAACATTTTTTTTCTATTTCTGCCAAATGTGGCATAATTATAATTAAAAGACTTCTGGTAAGATGAAAAGATGATCGAAGTGGGACTTCAAACCATTTTATTTTAGCTAAAAGTAGTGGTGTCATGTGATTAATTTTTTTGTGCAGTTATTAATTGTGACATGTAGTTAATTAATCTAATTAATTGATTTTAATAGGAATGATTTTAACCCAATAATTGCTGCTTCATTTTTTAGATGTTTTTTTAAGTTTGTGACATTGTGGCGCAGTAGAAGATCATACTACTAAAAAATATGGCTTTTTTTTTTATTTTTTATTCTAAACAACTTCTAACTTTTACTTCACTGATTGGGGTATTTTTTTAATCAATCTTGATAAAATAGCCAAATAGAAAAAATAATTAAAAATCGGGTCTAGAGTGTTAATTTACTCCATCAAATAACAGTAGGAATACTTTTGTAAGCATCCAGGAAATATTAAACACAAACGTTTTATTGATACTATAATTCAAATGTTGATATACTTTATTTCAAAGTTTACCACAACAACAAGACAGAAGAGAAGACATGAGAGTGGTTTTAAAGTTTCTTTCAACCTATTTGGGTGATTTTTATCATTTTAAAGACTGGGATGAAGCAAAAAAGAAATACAGAGAATCTAAGAAGAAAGAAATGAAACACTGAGGAGAAATGTAACTATTTAAGCTTTGTTATTTTTTGTTAATTCTTTTGCTTCATCATCTGGACAAAAACAAGCACCAAGAGGTCAACTTTCCCCCTAAAATGAGGCTTTTTTCAAATTTCTCATGACGATCACCTTTCTTAAAAAGTACCTAGAGCAGAGCGCTATTTGTGGACGCCATGACAACGTGATGCTCCGTGTATTAAACAGTCTGCTCTTGTTAAAAAAAAAAAAAAAATATATATATATATATATATATATATATATGTGGGGGGGTGTATATAATATAACAGGACTGAAGTTCTATTGATTTATTTATTATTTGTATTTTTCTGAAATGACCACAGTATGAGCGGGTTTAAATGCTCCTTCAGGAATGCATAAGACAGAAGGAACCATCCAACTCAAAAATTAGATTAGCGCGATTATAAAAAATAACTCACCAAAATGTCTGTAATTAACTGATCGTGATTAACACAATAATTTAGTAGTTAAAAGCTTTGATCTTTTGACCCTTCCCCCTCCACCTGTTGGGACAGGCGGGCCCCATGGCAGAGGTGGGTCCAGATGCAGAGCAGCACCAGGAGGCCCTCCAGCTGCTGTCAATCAACCTGCAGAGGAGGTGGGAGGCGATCGTGATGCAGGCGCTGCAGTGGCAGAACAGGCTGAGGAGGAAGCTGGGGGAGCAGCAGGTCAGTGCTCGATTCTCCTTCAGAATCTACTGGAATGACTGTGTTAACGGTTGAAAAGTTACAGATTTTGTGTTTAAGCGTCACTGGCGAAGCCCCAGGAATTAAAGGGTTAAAGCCCCTTCTGGGTATCCCCGACACGTGTTTGTTGGCCTGTTTTTATGGACGTGGAAGAGCTTAAAGTTGTTTCCCTGGAGTTGAAACAGACAGATTCACGGATGTAGGCAGCACAAGACGAAGCACTTTCAGCTAAAGAGGGGTACGTCAGTTATTTGGTTGCATTTTGGATTCAAGACGTCCAACGATGAACAGAAGACAGCAATATGTAAGCTATGCTTGGAGGCTATTCCCGCACCAATGCTAACACAACAAACCTATCCTTCAAGGAAAGTCCATAAAAATGAACATGAGATTACAAAAATAAGAGATAAACCAAGCTGTGGAACAGGACTGTAACAAGTATCTGAGCACTTGGATTCTTGAATATTTGTGACATCCAAATCTGTGATTCTCCATCTTTATAAATATAGTTGAGTGTAGTAAATTATCATGTAGTAAAATATTGATTGCTCTGAAATACAGAATAATGCATGATTTTAATTTATGAACTAAAACAAATCCAGAAGAGCCGCGCTACTGTCACCAGAGATGAACAAATCCTCAAAAGAAAGTGTCAGTGAAGCTTCCTGTTTTCAAAGTAAGCTTTTTAAATAACTGAAAGTATACTTTGTTTTATATCGTGATATATATTGTTATTGTTCTATAAAATAATTTATACCGTCATATACATTTTTTCCCATATCGCCCATCACTACTGCAAAGAAATTCTCCAAAAAGTTCAATGGATGCAAGAATTGTAAAGCTGCTACAAAATAAGGGCCCTCTGTGCAAATGGAACTTGAGCTCTGATGATGGAAGTAGTGCTTGATTTCAGTAAATATGACCTCCTTAAGCACCAAATTCAACCACATTTTCAATTCTTTAGAATTTATCAGATGTTGAGGAACTCTGTTGTGTGTAATAATGTGGAACATTTGAAGGTTTTTATTATGAAAAAAATACTGTTATCATTAAGAGGTTTGTTCATAGCATTTATTATAGATTCTAATGGTTAGTGACTTGAAAATGATGCTGATTGTCATTTGCATTTAATATTTATAAAAATCAAAGAAAAATATATTTTGGTCACTGTGGATTCAGTGTCGTGATTCTTTTTAGAGTTCAATATTCTTTGATTCTGTTTGGTTATGAAGTTGACTAAAGTTTAAACTGAACTTTATTTCTGTTACTATTTTCTTTTTCCCTTTAGATTTTCTTGATGTTATCCGTTATCTCATCGTCTGCAGAGGCAATAATATGTAATACAAATATGTGTCTATATGACTGTTGTTATTCAGAGTCTTACAGAGAAAAACACCCCCGCTCCCCCAGAAAGAGTCGGTGGGAAACTACTTTGGCTGCTCAGATTAAAAATACTAAAGAAAAAGTAGTAATTGTGCGGTCTGAGTTGTTGAACAAACGCGGTCTGCTGCTGGAATCAGCTGGATCTGTTTTTCCTCACTCAGTTGGAGGCGCAAATCTTTCTCCCCATCTTTCAGATTCACACACAAATGCGCTGCAGAGAAGACAAATCGCAGAGGCCAGACTCTCTGACCTCGCTGCCTGGCTGGAGAGTAATTTCACTTCAGCTGGAGATGGGAGAGGAATGAAGAGGGAGGCTGCAGGGAGGGGGGCAGGAAGAAGCTGAGGTCCATATATATGGGTGGTTTAGTTTATAAATGTACACTGCTGCTGAATGATAAAATGTTTGTCCTCTGCTGGTTTCTGTGTCCCCGCATCGGAGAGCGCGTTCCGTACAGATTGTGTTATTCATCTTGGGTACGAAGCCCCGAATTCAAAAGTCTTTTCTGGAATCCATTTCCACATGTTCCTCTAACAACTGATCAGATGATCACAGATGTTTTAAACTGAAGAAGTTTGCACGTTGGTCCAAAATGTAGTTCAAACTCAAAGAAACCGTGAGGGTGAAGATGAACATTGATGAACCTGGAAGCTCCTGAAGATGATGATTACTGGTCCCCAACCCCTGAGCCGCAAACTGGTTCCAGTCCGTGGGTGTGATGAAGAGGCTGAGACATTTGGATCCATGTGCAAACAGTTTAATGAGCCAGGGGAAGACATGAACGTAGTCAGAATCCAGGCAAAGGTCAAACTCAATGAGTGTGGCAGGATGGTGAATAAACAGGCAGGAGTCAAAACACAGAGACTCAGACATGGGAAGAATGCTCAGCCTGTATGCAGGTCAAAACAAGACTTCACACTGAGCTCTGCTTGGTGCCAGACTAAATACTGTTTGTGATGGTTGCCTGACGTGCAACACCTGGTGAACCATGGGAGCAGAGGGCAAGGGCTAATGGGAGACGAATGTGCTTGGGAGAGTGTCACAACTCAAGCGATAGCTCCCTCTGGTGGTTGAAGGTGGAGGAGTATGGTTGAAGTGTGACAGTAGGTCACACTGAATGCAGCTTTAAAAAAAAATCTTCAATCTTCTTCAAGAACCAACTACGATCGCTAAATCAAAAGCTCCAAGGTAACAAAGATAATTAAAATAACCAGTGAAGATTTGGATTAAGAGTCTTTGATTTCACAGATAAAGAAATCTTCCATTTATGGAACAAACCAGGAGTTTTCCTCAATATAAGGATTTATTGAAACACCTGTTCCCACGTACAAGCCCATTGTGAATAATGCAGGGACTGACTTTCTAATGTTACATGTGTGCTGCAAATAAAGTTGCAAACACGATGGATTCAAGTTCCATACTTTAGAACATGTGTCAAAGTCAAGGCCCGAGGGCCGGATCCGGCCCTCCAGATCATTTATTTTATTGTTATTAATGGCCAGATGTTATCTTGCGCTTATTTCTAACTTGCATCATTTTGACAAAATATATTTTCACAAAAAGTAAAATATTGAAAGTTATTTAAGGTTTAAGTTGATTTATTCTGTGATAATATTCCTGCCTTTTTATTATTCACAATTATGATAAAAACTTACGGTTTTAAAGTTTTAAACATTGCCATGTCGACCGTCAGAGTCAGCAGCTCCCTGCTAATGTCTGTCTAACCAAAACTACCTAAAGAAAACAAATAAACAAAACCTGCAAACTAAGACTATCAACGTCCATTCCCAAACTAAAATAGAAAAACCCAGAAGTATAAGAATACTGAGGACAAAGAGGGAAAAAAGAACAAAAAAATAAATAAAAGTAAAATAAAATATAAAATTTATAAAGTAAGGATTACTTAATTGGCATTCACTTAATTTAGACTCGATAAATTTACACATTGATGGCTGAGGTGCACATAGATGATGAATTATGTAGGTTTTTACATACGTTTGTGCAGTGATGTCCTCTTAGAGTTTGTGAGGAAAAACAAAAGATCCAGCTTTTAGCATATCAGTATAACTGAAGGTACGTCTAAACAGGAATAAATTCAACCTGTGAAGAACATACAGCAGCTGTGTTTTCACTGCAACAAGTGTTAGCTGGAAGTTGACTTCCCCTCTTTGGGTCTTGTGCGTGCAGGCCTTCATCTGACTGGTGTTCTGGTTAAACATCTACCTTCACAGAGCCTCAGATGTGGTTAGCTGCAGAGGTTCTGGTTGTGACCTTTTAAGCTGTTCAGATGACACTTTGGCAATTTATTTTGTAATATTAAAAAAAAAAGTTTTTGAGCCTTTCAGTTTGAGAGGACCAATTACAAAGTTTTTGTATTCAGAAATGCAGAAGCAGAAAGGCCAAAATCTTCATGTTTTATGCATTTTTGAAAAAAGTTATCAGGAAGTGGATTGCAGGAAACTTTCAAAGTAAGATCCACCCATCACTCTAAATTAAAAACATGTATTATCATGATCATTAGGGGTGTTGCGGATCACGGATTATCCGTGGTCCGTACGGATCAGAAGCCACGGTTCGGGACACGGTTCGGACACGTGTGTACCGCGGACCACTCCGACCCCCACCCCCAGCGAGCGCACACACCTCGGGCTCTCATAATTTAAACCAATTGTCCGTTCACATCAATGAAATTCTGTCAAATTCCTGTAAATCCTCTTTGTTTTGACCAGCGCTGAAGTAACAGCTTCACGGTTATTTCTTAAAGTCTGTTCCTGAATCTCCCGCTGCGTGTGGGCGGAGCTTTCAGAGCTTTTCCTGCATAGAGAATTTGGTGTCGGCCGCCACCAGCTCCTGGAAAAGGGGGGATGTGGCTGATTCTAGGAGCCCAGACTGAGAGAGAGTCCACGGAGACCCGAATGATGACAAAATGATACAACAGAAAAAATAATTTCAGTAAACCAATAACCAATATATAATCGCAAATATTTTGATTTTAATGTCAAGGTAACAATAATTATATATTTTGTTTTGGAAACATCGTCTGTGGACCCCCCTTCCTCTTAATTGAAAATGGTTCGGTCCGACTGGACTATTCTTCCACAGCTGTTTGTTACCGTCAGACCCACAGAGTTTGAGGGAGAGAAGACACGCTTTAAAATCAGGAGTTTAAACACCTGATTTAGAGGAGAACCTCCGTGAAAAAAGAAAAAAGGAGACAGTCTGTCTATTGCCGCGCGGAAAGGAGAGAGTGCTCGTAAACGGACAAGGGGGCGGGGCCATGAATTTGAGGGTTTCTTCTGAAGCTTTTGTATGGAGCTTCAAACTAGAATAATTTGTTGTTTTATTGTGTATCAAAATTAGGCTTGTTAGTTACATTTCTGTTTTATAATGAGGTGATCTATAGTAAAATATGTAAATTGAAAGAATGTTCAATAAAGTTACATAATAATAATAATAAAATAAACTTGTTAAGGTATACAAATCTGAAGTCCCCACGAGACACCACCACCTTATTTTAAGCCAGGAAAAACCCTGCAGCTTCCGTCACAAACTTTACTCAACTTGACGCGGATGGATAGATATCAGGTTTATTTAATGTTAAGACCTGAATAAAAGCATCAGTACACGTTTCAATTTCTGGATTCAAAGAATACATCCGTAATGGACATGATTTTATGGCAAGCCAAAAAGATCACCAGGAAAAGCGGGTGCAACAGTGCCACGTTTTACAGATAATTATTATTATTTTAAATATTTAAATGTCCCCATTTGGCGAGTGGGATCAGAACATTTGTATTTCAAGTGAACACCAGATAGATTTGGTATTTTCAAAACTATTTTTAAGCATTCTTTTCTCTGTTTTTGTAGATTTGTATGTATTCAGAAACTACAAGTTTTAGCATTTTGCTTGTGTTCAAACTTTAAAGATTTTTTGTTTTAATAAATAGGCCTCAGTGAGCAAAAGTTTTGAACTTTTGTGTAAGGGAAGTACTTTATATTCATTTTGAATATATGATTTGAAACGTTTCCAAAAATTAATTTAGCTTTCATGTTGTTGTTGTTGTTGTTGTTGTTGGTGGTGGTGTTTTTTTTGTTGTTTTTTTTTTTAACTTTTTACTGATCCGAAAAGTGATCCGAACCGTGACCCTAAAACCGTGACACGATCCGAACCGTGAGTTTTGTGATCCGCAACACCCCTAATGATCATGGGTATTTTTGGGCAATATGTGATCTAATTTTTTTTTAAAGGCAATGAGTGACTGAAGCATTTTCTGCTTGTTGCACAAAGATGAGTTTAAACTGAAAAAGGTCATTTCATTCTCTTTGGAGGCGAACGGAAATTGTTCACAACGAAAATGAATGAATGACTTTTTTTTTACGTTTCATTCAGTTTCAAGCCACTGGGGCTGCTTGAAACTTTGAACCAGAGAGTGGATAAAGAAAAACAAAACTGGGGATGTTTTGGTGTTAACTATTGCATTCTTTTTGTTATTGTCTGGATTTGAAATAAAGACACCATAGCCATGGAACTGGAGCACCGCGGCTGCTGGAAAGCTCTGTCTGCCAGGGATCTGGCAGAGCAGACAAGTGTCACCACTAGGGCTGGGAATCTCAGGGTAACTCACGATGCGATTTGATTCACGATACATGGCTCACGATACCGATAGTATCTCGATATGGAAAACACTGCAATAATCAATATATTACCTTGGTAATATATGATATATAACTATTTTTTTAAAAATGTACCTTTTTATTTTCCTAAAAACCTTCTTTTAGAACAATTTAAAACACAATATGTTCATTTAGTGCTTTATCCAATATTAAAATAAAAATTATCAATAAATACTAATGTGTCTTTACAATAACTACTTACATTTTAAGGTACCTAATAACAAAGCTTCAGTGAAGAAACAAAATGCAGAGTATATCAAAGGGCCTCACTTCAAAGAGCAATAAATGTGAAATACAAATTTATGATGCTGCATTTTAATTTATTTATGTCAGATAATTGATTATTGAGGCACGATATGAACTTTCAGCCTGTTATTATTATACGTTTATTGTTTTTTACAGTGCTCGGCCACTCCAACCGCTGTCTCAGTGGTTGTGCTTTGTGGCTTTTGTTGTCTTGTTGTGCTTCGGCTTGTTGACTCTTGTGTTGGACAGATCTTACTGTTACAAAAGGGGGTTATGAATCTTCTGATACACGAGGGGTGTATTTGTATAAACCCCCTCTCTATTTGAGGTTAAACTTTAGTTATATTAATTATGTTTATATGACTTTCTTGCAGGATCGGATGGAAAAGATAATAGAAGGAGAGAGTGGGATGTTGGAATGAGAGAACAAAAGAAAGGGGGTTGAAGAAGTTAGAGGATTTGAAAAATGAAGATGAGGAATAGCAGGAGAGAGAACTGCAAAAATAAGTAACAAGCTGGTGGATATTTATCATCATTACTGTCAAAATATAGACGTTAGTCAAACTATTATGAATATACGGAACCTATTGATTCTAAAACCTTCACACACAATACATATAGAGAACACATGTTAAGCATGCATCATTTCATCACACACGAGCAATCAGCCCTTTAAGATTTTATTGCATTTGTTTCACTGATGTTTTCTCTTGTCAAAAATGGATGAAACACTTTTATCTGGTAAATAAATTAGATACTTGTACCAATAATCAGGAGGGCTCTCATACTTTGAGGTAATCTGTGTGTGATGTATTTTCCCCAACAGTTTGATTGTTTTGGTCAGATCTGGAGCTTTAGTGACAGGAATCATACATTTCAGTTCCCTCACCCTGCATGGAGAGGTGATTTATCTGTGTGCCTCTGAATCACAATGCTGAGCTTCCTTTGACAACTGCTGTTGCGGTGGAGAGCGGGCCCCGGCTCCCCGAGCAGCTCTGGGGGGCGCATAGGAACATAAATAATCACCCAGACAACACCAGATCGCTGCGCTCTCCTTGGACCTTCCAGCAGATGCAAAGCTAACAAATGGGAGCAGTCAAGCCAGAGCTAATGGAAAAAAGTTCCACGATTTCACCTCTAAACTGCAGCACAGCCCGCATGCACAAACACGCACACACCTGCAGGAGCATCATTAGGACTGGTGCTTGATGTTCACGTGACAAACTCGCTGAACGGAGCAGGAGGTCAGATCTTTTCCACATTTAAAACTCAAAGGATCATCTAGTTTGTAGGAAGCAGAAAAGCTGGGATTATAAAAACATTCGTATTGGTTTTAAATATGAGAAAAAATAGAATTTAAAGCAGCTCCAGGCATCAGAGATGGGAGTTTACACCAGCACATTGATGTGAAAGCTAAAACTTCTGATCAAACCTTAATGAAAATGTTTCACAGGATTTCGTCTCACTATTTCTGAAGGTTTGACATGTTTGAAAATCTTCCAGAATAAAGTTCAAATACTGTTAAAATCACCCCGGAGCCTCGAATCTGTTTCACAATCCTGTCCTTAAGTTAAGAAGTATTTATGAAGAGTATCAAAAATGATGAAGTCCCAGAAGAGACGAGACGGCTCAACCATTCTGTCATCATCTTCTCTGGGGTTCAGCTCACACAGGGAGGTGTTAGTGGAGTGGAGGAGATGTTTTCTGGAAAGTTAAGCTGGTGGTCAATGACTACCAAACATTTCTGTTAGATAATCACTGAAGATCCAGAGATGATGGCTGCAGAAAACTTATACTCAGAGGAGCCGATTCTCCACATAGACAGCTGAAGGCCTCGGCTTCAACTGTAGTTTGGAGCTGACCACAAAGTCTCCAAACAGCACATGATTCTGGGAATCCCAAAGACAATCCTTCTTACACAGGGAAGCTGAGGTAAAGGAGCCATAGAGACCACAGACGCAATGTTTGCTTTGGGAGGCCTGCAGCTTCGGAAACATCTGGGTCCAGAAGGAAGTCTTTTTAGACCAGGAGTGTCAAACAATCGCACAAAAGGCCAAAATCCAAAACACAACTTAGGTCACGGATAAACAGGATAAACATTTATTGAACACTCTAAAACTAAATTTTTAAAACTTTCAAAACATAACTTTAACATAATTATGAACTAGATATATCGCATTACCTGTGATAATGCTAGTGTGAATGCTGTAAGCTGAAAGTGGCCACTGAAGATGCTAGCTGAAATCACTAAAGCTAAAAGCTGAAGATGATAGTGCTGAAATTGATAGCTAAAAACAGTGAAGCTGATAACCAACTAAAATGTTAGCTAAATGCCAAAATAGCCTAAAAAAACAAAAAAACAAACAAATAAAACAGGTAAGCCAAAACAGCTAACGTGTAAGTATTAGGTTAACTTCAAAACAGCCTAAAAACTTTTCTTAAAGCATAAATTAGGCAAAACAGCTAGCATGTACCTTACATATTAGCTAAGCTCCAAAACATAAATAAAATAAAAAAAGTCGAGTTTAAAGTGATCATGCTGTAGGAGTGCACGTGATCATGCTGTAGTATCGCGAGACTGACAGGTGTGTGGGTGAGTAAATCTGGCGGCGCGTGAG
>NC_050515.1:2701290-2747601 GCF_002922805.2 Oryzias melastigma | reverse complement strand
AGAACCACAAAAGTTAGAAAATTTACCTTGTTGCTTCATCTCTGGCTAAAAACATCACTCGTTTGGGGAATCAAAACCCTTATTTTCCCAAAATTTGCAATAAATTCAGTTTTTCCTCAAAGTGTTGAACTCTTATTCTCTGAAGGACGAGTTTACGGTTCATTAAATGTAATTCACTCAAAGATTTCTTTCAAATTGACTTAAAATTTCATATTAATTAAACTTCTGCCAAGGCTTTTAATTATTTCAATATTATAAACCCTTTAAAATAAAACAATTATGCACAGTTTGACCAAAAAACTTTTTGAAAAACGGAAACTTCATTCATTTGTTAAGTTTTTCTTATGAATTTAAACTAAATCATATAATCATATTTACTTTACTGTAAATTTCTCTAAAGAATTTTTATTTTTAAACTGCGATTTTTTTTTTATTTTTTATATCCGGTTTTTGACTTAAAATATTAGATTATTATATTTCGTTCTAGATCAGTTAAGGTGATCTTTTGACCTTTTGCCAACTTTAAGCAGCTACATTTTATTTTGCTTTTATATTTTCTATTTATTGTAATTTTCTGTCAGTTAACTTTATCTTATCCTCATACTTTTTTTTGAATAATCTCGTGAGCAATCAGCATAAAAGACACTTCATTTACACTAAAACGCTCCATTGAGGAGATGAATAATTGCCAAATCGTGAGCACTTTTTGTTCTTACTGCTGTGAAATCTGCAGGTGCACAGATATGAAAAATACCCATAATTCCTCAGTTAATTGGTTACTCTAAAAAAAATTACAAATCCAAATCTGAAAACAATTGCAAACGCTCGAAGCTGCATGAATTAATCTTACATGACCACGCCCAAAGGTTTCCCCGGCATGTGAATGTGCTCCGGCCGCCGTGGTGTGAAGCATGCTGGGAAAGCAATACAGAGCTGAGCAGGAAACAGTATGAACCGGCAGCTATTATCAGCACGGGCACGCAGCGTGAATTCTGCAGGGGATTATTCATTCACACAGCTGGGTGAAGTCCAGCACAAACCCCAAAGGACGTTTTTAAGTTCACGGGTTTTGTCGCATTGAAGAAAATCTTTAAGACATTTCAATTTTGATCTCCTTTGGATCCCTTCCTGAATGTTGGGGGTTGGTTTGGAGGAGAACCACCTCTCTCCGTGGCGCCTGACCCAGCTGACGGCGCCGCCATATTGTTTGGGTGTTGATTAATCCTAATGCAGCTTCAACAAAGCTGGCTGCGGCGTGAAAGTGGAACAACACAGCGGCTCGGCGCCAGAGACTAATATGGAGGGGAAATCTCTCAAGTCCCCAGAGCTCATGCTTGACTGCTGCAGGGACGGCCACAGGTTGAACGCACCCCCCCGGGCTGTCTCCCTTTATCATGTGCTTCCTCCCAGATCTGATGTAGTGGTGGGAGGGTCGGGGGCAGAGGGTGCACAGGCATTATTAAGCCCACTTGAATTAACAGAACAGCCCCCAGCCTTTCCTCTAAAGCCTCCAGCTGGGGGGGGTGCTGGCTTAATCCCATGGTCCCCTGTCTCGCCCATTAAACAAACTCCCCCCCGCCTCTGCTCCATTACCCCTCTGCGCACACACAACACGCAGCTCGTGTGTGTCTGTGGTTGATTGGAGGCGCAGGACCTTCAGAACCGCATGTAAAAATGATCACTTCAACATGTGGTCAGTGATTGGCCGCATGCAAAAACAAAGCTATTTTTCACCAAACGCTCGCCAACATTCCTGCTCGGCTCAAGGGTCTTATCTGCATTTTGTATCTGAGGAGCAAATTGACACACGTGGGCTTGCAGATGTCTGGGTTGTTGAGGTTAGTCCAGATGATTAGCATGACAAACACAGTCCTTCACCCCCACCCACGCACACACCAGCCACCTCCAGGAGCCTGGCCTTCGCAGCGGTGGTTTTGAGGCCACGGGGTCACAGGTGATGTAGATTTTGTGAAGAGCCACAGAGCGCGATTGTTCGAAGGCTTTTAGGGCGGTTGAAAGGGAGGCTTGTCGACCGGTGAAACCCCTCCCCTTGTTGAACATGTGCACACTTTAGACCCTTTTTCAAGCAGCGCTTGCACCACAGCGACAGTGAATGTAGAGACCAAACACTGGAGGATCGGAGCGGAATCGGCTGTTTTGTGATCACAGAAATGGTTCTGCTGAGAGATCAATCAAAGGTATTCTCTGTTATACCTGGTCATTGTTGCAAACAGCTATTTGATGATAATCATGTCACTTTTATAGTGCTGCCACAAACGATGATTTTAATAGTTGACTAAGTACAGATTATTTTTTCCGATTAGTTGACTAATTGGATCAAACTGGATGTAAAACACACATCTTAACCATCATTAGCTTTAAACTAACTAAAAACTAGATATATAGCATTACTTGCAATAATGCTAGTGTAAATGCTATAAGCTGAATTTGACAGCTGAAGATGCTAGTGCTGATAGCTGAAGATGCTGAAATTGATAGCTGAAAACACTGAAGCTAATAGCTGAAAAAACGCTGCAGCTGAAAGCCAACTAAAATATTAGTTAAATGCGAAAATTAGACAAAAAAACTGAAAAAAGCCTAAGTTAGCCAAAACAGCTAGAGAGCCCCCATTCGTTGTAGAAAAATAGAACGGGATGGTTGGGGCGGAGGTTCTGTTGCCGCCCACTGATTGGCAGAAAGTGATAACATTAGAAGACGCCAATATAGCTTTAAGCTAGCTTTTCCGTTTTCCTCTTTATGGCGATATTCTTCTTAGCCGCCCACAATCTTCTTTGAAACAACATTAAATTCCTGTTTTACACAATGTACAAAAAGTAAAGCAAGAAAAAGACGAGCTTCTGGATGACCTCCGTTGTTGTTGCTTTTCTAGCCGTTGTACTACAATGACGCAACACGCTAGCGGTCTATACCACGCATGTGCCGTGTAAACGAACCGCTCAGTGGAAGCGTGGCTTAAATGAGTTGAAACGCTCGCCATAATCAACTGATCCATCTCTTACTACTTCTGCCGTACTGGACCGCGCAGTGAAAACAAGGCTACTGCGCGTTACTACTGCTCAATTTCGTCATCAGTAGTCATTAACTGGTAGTAACGCAATTCGGATTCGGCTTATATCTTCAGATGAGAAGTCTCTATAAGGTTGCTGAATTTCTCAGATAGGTGATCAGGAACATCTACAGGAGGACGATGCTGGCCTCAAATGATTGACTCATTGCAAATTCATTTTTTTGATAAGTCGACTAATCGGGTCATGCTTAAGCTGGATGTAAAGCACACATCATAACCATCATTAGCTTTAAACCAACTAAAAGTAGAGACAATTAAGATGGTAATTTATTAAACCTTTAATAAATCATGCAGCTTATTTCCTTCATTTGTTTGTTTTCATTCATTTCATTCAATCATCCTCATTTTTTTATATTAAAACAAACATTAATCTAAAATACAGGAACTATTTTTCCACACAAGATAATATTTTGGTCTCACTGAGTCATTAGAAATTGTGCATCCTAGTTTTGATTTTTTTTTTCTTTTGGAAAAAAACAAAACAAAACGACTATTCGACTATTAAACTAGCCGCCGACTATTTCAATCTAATCGTGGCAGCTCTACTGACTGACCTCAGATTAGCTGTGCAAAATATTTCTAGAAAATGTCTTTTAAAAACATATAATGCTTATTGTAAAGCAGGGAGTTTTATATCAAGAAATCTTGTCATGATAACTGAGAATAAAGTTTATCTTGGTGTAAAATAAACCTGCATGATAAATTGCAAATTTACGGCATCGCGATATCGGCCTGTGTGATATGAAATGAAAATGATGAGTTGTTTTTGGTTTTGTCTGTTCATGTATCGCAAGTCAAATCGTCATCGCAATATTGATCACTAATATCGCACATCGCAAGTTTTCCACACATCGTACAGCCCTTGTGTAAAACTGTTAGTGTAAAAATGACTTCTTCATACTTTCAAAAAGGTATTTTTAAGAGCTTTGAGGAAAAAAAAATCCCCTTTTGTTTGATTCTTGCAGAAACTTTATCTCAACATTGATTTATTCCAGCTTTTGTCCAGTGTCATTCAGCAGCTTTTGTGTGATAGGAGGAAGTGGGCGTGGTTAATGTCCCAAAGTGGGTGTTAGTCAACCTTTAATCTTCACCTCCTCACTTGGAATAAAGAAATGTCTTCTGCTTCGATGCAGTTGAATAAACGCTAAAATGAAGAAACTTTTATCTTTGTATACAGCGATCTGTCATTGGTGTGTACCAACATATTGGTATTAGGAGCATGCATGTATAGCGTGCATTCTGATGGACAATTGAGAGACCGCAAATTGTGATTTCGTCCTCTTTGCAGGATCTTGGGGGGTTTGTGGACTGGAAAAAGTTCCTTAGTATTTAAAAAAGGACTGCGATGGGAGATATGGTGGGCTAATGGTGCCACCCCCGTCCCTGTAGTGGAGCGGTTCAATGGGCTGGAATAAATCTGCTCGATGAAAGGTGCTTCAGTTGGCTCAATCTGACCAAAACGAGAACTCCTGACAAAAGGAGAAGTGCAAGAAAGTTGCTTTATTGCAGCATCAGTAATACCCCATTTCACTTTTCACATCAGAGCTGGAATTATGCCAGTTTTTAATGTTATGCTACATTTTTACTTTAGTCACAGCTGCTCTTACGGGTTTATATGGTTGTCTGTGTCTGAAAAATGATCAAGCATGTTCTGGCCACACAGGTAATCTGCACAAAATGTTTAGGTTTGAGTTATCTTGTAGTGAAATAGTGTTTTTGGTCATCTTTCTCTAAGGGCATGCTGCAGGTCACAGGTCATTGTGAACACTTATACAAAATGCATGAAAAGTCAGGATGAAGTAAATGAGACGCAGTCGTATTTGACGCATTTCTTATTTTTTTACTCCTCTCGCAAATCCAGCAACTCTTTAGTGCTGTTCAACACAAGAACCAGCGGCACCTGCACAGGTCAACCTCCCATAGGTGAATGGGACTCGGGCTCTAAATGTTCAGGTCCTATTCAAGCATACATTGAAGACACGTCCTTAAGGCACAAACAATCTTCAAATGGTTAATATGACAAAGCTGTTTATACCTTTGAGTAGCGTATCTACATGTTTTACAAAGAAACCTGTGAGAGATCTTTTTAAATGGAGAACGTCTGACGTTTATGATTGCAAGAATCTGTAGAACTGACAGGATGTTGTTATATGGACTTTTACAGGAATACTTACACAGCTTTACAGTAACGGTGAAAGCCACTGAACCCTCCCAGCTATTAAAGTTCATCTGAGCGTTGAGTGCATAAAGGAATATTATCCTCATCTTACCGCACACAGTTGGTCAGGCCTGGAAAGTCGCCAGCTTCTTAAGATATTAAAAATCAAAGATTTAAAATGACACACGAGGAATGTCAGATTTTGTGTCTCATTAGATTGTTTTGGATTGGCACTGTTGTCAGTTCATTTAGTGGGAGACTAAATGACAACTTGATCGATCTAGAGTTCCAATCCTGGCTGAGACCTTTCTGTGTGGAATTTGCATGTTCTTTCCAGTCATGCATGAATTTTCTTCTGGAACTTTGGCTTTCTCCCGTAGTCCAAAAACATGCAACAACATCATTGGTTAACTGGTGACCAAATTGTCCCTTGGTCCCTAGTGTGTCCAGGGTGTACACCCCCCCCTCCCCAACAGCAGCTGGGATAGGCTCCAATATTCTCAAGACCCCTAAAGGGATTAAACTGTTTGAGAAAATAGATAGATGGATTTTTTAAAATTAATTAAATTTGAAATAATTTCTAGTATTTTTTTCAATCACAATTGTTTTTCTTACCAAACTGAACTGTATTTGGATGGACAGTCCATTGCAGGGCCACACACACAGTCACACCTTGCTGCAATTTAGTCATCAATTAACCAATGAAGGATGTTTCTGGACTATGGAAGTAAACCGGAGCGCCCGAAGAAAACTCACGTATGCGGACAAAATGCAAACTCCACACAGAAGGGTCCCAGCTGGAGTTGAACCAGCGCCTCCTCACTGTGAGGTGAGTGTTAACCACTACACCACTGTGCAACCCCAGATTAGTCAACCATGTAGTTGTTACAGCCCTGACAGGTAACCTTGCCTAAACTCTAGGGGAGGGGTCTGCAACCTGCGGCTCCAGATCCACATGTGGCTCTTTTATCTCTCCATGGAGGCTCCTCGGCCAAACATAAAATAAGTCATGGAGACCAACCATGTCGAAAGTCGGAGTCAGAAGCTCCCCCTAAACAAAACTACCAAAAGAAAATAAATAAACAAATCCCGCAAACTAAGACTACCAAAGTCCAACTCCAAACTAAAATAACAAAACCCAGCAGTGTAAGACTGCTGAGGACATAAAGAGGAAAAGAGAACTCAACAACCTAGCAACCCTAGAACTAAACAACCCTCTGCTTGCCTTGGGGGCCACCTCTGGTTTAAATAGCCTGCAGGTGTTAATCAGGATGATTGGTCCCCACCTGCCAGGTGAGCAGAATGACAGGGCAAAGGATGAAGCACATCAGCAGCCATAACAGTAGTCTATTATCTCAACTCCTGCAGCTCAAAGAAACAATATTACATTGATTTAGTGATATTGATTCAGCTTGATTTAATTGACAGGTTTAGACTCAGCCCTCTAAAGCTGTGTGGTGAAATGACTTATCTGCTGTCCATGATGTATCATAAATCTCCTCATTCTTGCAAGATAGTTATGTTGGCTAATGACTCTGCTGCAATTGACTGATAGTAAAAATAATGATGACTCTGCATAGAGGAGCAAGGTGCCAATGCTGTCAGTGCGGTCTATAGGAAATTATCTCACTTTCAACACTCGTGAACTTGAGTAGGAACAGTGGATATGCCCTCATTATATATAATCATGGAGACCTTGCAGAAAGGGTCAGTATCTTCAGGTTTCTGGGAAGTTGCATCTCGGGGGACCTGACCCGGTCAGAAAGACATGAAAGGTTGTTAAAGCCCATCAGCGGCTGCAGTTCCTGAGACTGGTGCACGTGATGAACCTGCACTGTAACAGAACGGTACACCAGAGACATGACTGGAAAACCGCGGTGAGATTTCTCATACTGAGAAAATCGTTGGCTGCCCTCTGCCCCCTTTAAAAACTGACTGCTGGTGTCTCTGCAGAACCAGGAAAATTACAAGACACTTTCAGCCTCAGGGTCGCCACACTGCTCCATATTAGTTCATATGGCACAATCACAACCAATAAACTCAATAACATTTTCTCTTTTTTTTTTTAAGATGCCGGAAACCTTCAAACCTGTAAAGCAGTTTCATTTAATAGTCTTAATAATTGAATAATTGTTTTTGTCATAACTGTCATTGAGCATGAAAAACAATAAAAACAAGAAAAAATAATGCTAGTGGGAATGCTTTTTGCTGAAAGTAGTCGCTGAAGCTTTTTGCTGAGAATGCTAAAACTATTTACATTTGCAAAAAACATGGAAATTTAATTAAAGAAATATAAAAGAGTGCTAAAGTTGACCAACATTTCAGAAACATTTGTTGTAAATTGCTTAAAAACCTCTAATACATGCCAATTTAACTACAATACTGTTGCTTAAAATATTAGCTAAACTTCAAATTAGCCCAAAAACCGTAGTAGAGGCCAAATTAGCCAAAAAAGGCTAGCTCAATGCTTAAATAATAGCTAAACTCCAAAACAACCTAAAATTCCTCAGAAAACTAAATTTGTCAAAAACGTTAGCCTCTATGTTAGCCTAAAAACCACATTAGATAACAAATGACCCCAAAACGTTAGCATGTTGCTCAAATATTAACTAAACACCCAAATAGCATTAAAAAAACCTTAGTAGATGCCAAGTTACCCAAATGAGCTAGCATACTGCTAATATAACAGTTTAATGCCAGTTTTTTTTTACATTACTACAAACAATTAAAACATAGCCCATGAAAATATTTAAAGGCTTGTTGCTAATCTACTAAAAAATACAAAATGTGAAGATTTTCTCATTCATTTTCTATTTTGCTCAATATTTCAAAAACTGTAAAGTTTATAAATACCAAAAGTACAAGCAGTAATGCTCTGAACATTTTGATACCAAGATGGCTGAAATCGCTGAAAATGGGATTGAGTTTTAACTTGGCAAAAAACGTTGGGAAAGGAGCATTAAAGCATTCACACAAATATATGTTCTACTATTTGATTAATTTAATAGCAACTTTTTAAGCAAACATTGCTGGAAATTAACGCGGCAAAGTTGGCATCAATATCTGTACAAGGCAGCTGTCTGCTCGGGAACTTTTTACTTTTTTTTATCTATAATCCCTTCAATGAGTATCAAGTAGTTATTTTAGTTACTACTGTATTTAAATATGTTAAATTGTTGAACACGGGACCATTTTGCCAAGCAAAGACGAAGTTCTGCTTCATCCATGATTTCTTCTGTTGTCCCCTCACCTATTGCAAGCTCAGGGACTAAAACGGCCTCCGCCCCAATGTCTTTCCCTCCTTCTCTTGTAAGTAATAGCCTTGGTTTTTGCAAGGAGCCATCAATCATCCGCACCACCATTCTGGGTGTAATCTAAAAGCCACCCCCTCTGTGAGCCAGTCTTTAATCTCAGCCACGGTCTCCAAACCCACAGTGCAGCTGGGCACACCACTTTTCCCACTGGTGACAAATTTCCTTGGATTTCACAATCTTTGCCCTCCTTTTCTGCAGTGTGTGTGTATTGGAGTACAGTACGTTTTGTAGATTAGTACCCCCGTGTTAGCAGGATTGTGTTTAGTAAGTGCCACCATGTTTGTGTATGTTTACACTGAGCGCTTGGCTAGCTTTGGGTATAGAGGGTCAAGATAGTTCTGCAGAGTGGGGAAGCCATGCCAATCCTGTGTTTGCAAGGGCACTTCACTCCAAGTGGTAAAAGTAGAATAATCCCCTTTAAAACGTCTTAACGAGGTCAAATCTGTGGGGCTGCAGGACGGTGCTGTATGCTTGTGTGTGTGTGTGTGTGTGTTCTTTGGGCTGTAGTGCAGCTGAAATGGGGGTAAGCCTTTGCTTGGTTAGTGAGAGATAATAATCAAAATCAAATTCCTGGCCGAAACAGGATTAGGCTCTCCCCACGCTCCAAAGCTGGTGTCTAAAGCGGCTGAAGACCCAATCCTATTCCTCAGCCTCTGCTTGCACACAGAGTAGCTAGCTACAGCAAGGATTCATTCAGGCCACAACAAGGTTGAATGAGCTCCGTTTGGATTTGGGTCAGTTAGCTCTGTCTCTTATACTTTTGTCCAAACACTAATCTGGGTTGTTTAGATGAAAATGTTTACTTAAACTGTTCTTAGACAGAGTTGCAGTCTGTTTTTGCTACAGTATGTTAGTAATAACCTTAAATCCTCATCCTGTCTGGTTCCGTCTATGAACGTAAGATTTGGCCAAATGGTTAGTATGTTTAAACACTGCACACATCCAGTTAGATGGAAGAAATTGACACTTGTTCATGGGTTTTCTGTGGACCTTCTTCCACAGCCCCAAAAACATGGTTTATAGGTTAATTAGTTACTCTAAATAAGTGAGTGTGTATGATTGCCCTGCAGTGGAGCGGCGACCTGTTTGCATTTTGATGCCTCAAATAGACTCTGGGAGTCCCTGTGACCTCAGTCAGGATGAAACGTGTATAGATATTAATGCAAAGACTTCAGGATAGTCTAATTCAGGGGTCACCTGGATCAGGTGTGTTCAGTCAATTAGAAACCAAGCTGATTCAATCCAGCTAATCAGTATCTACTGAAGCAAGGTTAGCTGTAAAACAAGCAAGGTGGTAACCCTCGAGGTACAGGGTTGGTGACCCCTGGTCTGTTTGGACGTGTGTACCTTGCGTTAGTTGAACACTATCATCATATTTCCAGACAAATGTCAAATTAATCGAGGGCTGAACAATTAAACATCAAACTACTAATTTTTTTTTAATTCAATGCTAAAGTGCTGGTCCCAACTGCCCCTACAGGTTGATACAGTCTGTCTTCAGGCAAAAAATGGGCACCTTATGGGCTTGTTGAGCCAAACTTTTTACACATTTTTGTTCCTGCAGGTATGCTGCGAGAGATGGGTTGTATTGAACACTTTTGTAACAAAAAAAGAGTGACTAGGGTCTAAGTAGGTGAGATGTAAGGTTAAGGTACGAATTTGTCTTTGTTTTTCTCAACACACCTCAAATATTCTGGATCGTGTAGTAAAGTTAAAAGTTAGATTAGCATTCTGCTAGCTTTTTGGACAATTTTGGCATTTACTAAAAATGTTTAGGCTATTTTGAAGTTTAGCCAATATTTCAGCTTCTTGCTAGCTGTTCAGACTAATTTAGTTTTTTTTCCAGTCTTTTAGGCTATTTTGAAGTTTAGCTATTTTTTCCGGCTACAAGCTAGCTGTTTTGACTAACCTAAGTTTTTTTTTTTGTTTTTTAGGCTAATTTGGCATTTAGCTAATATTTTAGCTGGCTATGAGCTTCAGCATTTTCTGCTATCAGTGTCAGTGATTTTAGTTATCAATTTCAGTGTCTTCAGCTATCAGCACAATTAGCTGCACAATTCAGCTTACAGCATTCATGCTAGCATTATTGCAATTAATGTTTCATAATTATGTTAAGTTATGGTTTTAAAGTTTTAAAAATGTACTTTTAGTGTGTTCAATAAATGTTTATCCTGTTTGGCCTGCGACCTATGGTGAGACCCCTGTCTGGCGTAAGGGATTTGTACAACAGCATCACCTGGATGTCATAAGTGTGCTCAACTTGTATTAGCCTTACAGACACTTCACAATACACTTTCCATAATGATAGCTTCGATTTTCACGACGTCCCCTAAGGTGGCCGTACGAGCCTCAAGGAAACAGCAAGACCACTATGACCCTCCATGGGCCCAGACAACCCAAAAACCTGCAGCACCCGTCCAGGTCAATCCTCCGAACCGTTTGGCTTTCCAACCATATTTTCTACCTAAAGTGTTGCACAGGAAATTATTAGTATTGTTGTTTATTTAAAAATTATTTTATTACATCTTAGTCCTGGTTGTGTACGATCAAACTCAACAGTAGAAATGTAAGAGAAAACAAATGATAATCAGGAGGCGGTTGCTATGGAACCGACAACCTTCCAGTGAAAAATAGGCCAACTGCTCATCATCGTGGATCTTCTGCATTCATTTAGAAGTGGGCGTAAGATAACATCCAGTCATTAGTGAGTGATTACAATGCCAAGGCTCCTTCCCTCCCTCCCAACACACAAAGCACTCACACATATACCACACGCTAACACACTCCAGCTGAGATGTAAACAGTCAGGCAAAGCTCCAGGAAATACAATCCCCACACTGCAGCTTCCCTCAGGCTGGATTTATCCAGAAGAGGATGTTTGCCTGTGTTGCCTGCTGTTATTGCATGCATGTGTGGATGTGTGCATGTGTGTGTGTGTGTGAACCTGTCTCTGACTGAGGTCTGTTTTACGTGTGCACTCAGTTTGTGTGTCTGCATTCATTTATCGTTGGTGTGTCTAATCACTGTGCGTGTCTTTGTGTGTGCGTAAAGCTAAGGCCACCCCTGTAATCTCCACCTCCACCCCATGCTTTTGTCAGCTGATCTGTGGAGCAGAAACCTCGTCTGATTCACATTTAAAACAGACATAATGATTCACAGAAGATTTCACATGGATTCAGGCAGATGATGAGGCCACCGAGGGTAAAACGTCTGTGTGTGACTGTGAGTGGGCTTAGCGTTGGTGGGTGGGTGGGGGGTGGGGGTGGGGCAGCAATTTCCTGAAACGATGAATCCCATTTATTCGCAGAAGACTGTCTCAATTGCCTCAGCAGCCCACAAAGCTTTTTAATGCTTTAATTACGTCTCAAAGGAGCAGGGCAGAATCAAATTAGAGATTGTCCTACATTTGGGTGCTGTGCACGTGCCGTTGTGTGTGTCTCTGTGTGGATGTGTGCTAGCATGCGCTATGCAGATTTAATGTGATGGAGAGTGAAGTCTGTGTGATTCAGGGTATTAAACGTCTGCATGCATGTGTTACGCATACATGCTCGTATAATATCTGTACCTTGATGCTAATGAACAAAAACAAACGGTTGGATGGATTCAAATAATCTGATAACTCAAAAAGTCGCATTTTATTTATCAGTCTGCAAAATCTAATCTAGAACTTCATCATCTTGGTCCATAAATGGAGGCACTGTGCTGTAAATGTAGGCAACATATTCTAACTCTTATAAAAGAGGTTCAGTGTTGTTTTATTTACCCTAAAACATCAGCAGCACTAGAGAGGAAGTTGTGAAGTTTTCTTCTATAGCTTTTACTTCCTTTAAGAGTTTCTATTGCTCCACCATCGAAGTACCAACTGGTGTTAACCCATGTGCTGTCCTAGTCGTGTTTACATTAAGTGGGGTCATCTGGACCCCATAAGACACCTTTGTCTTGGGAGGGATCACACACCAATGTAAGGGTGGGGTCATCTGGACCCCATAAGAGAGCACGAGGGTTAACCAAGGACTGTAGGGGGTGTAACGAATCACAAAAGTCACAGCTCAAATCAGTTTTCGGGTCAGTTAAAAACAACAAAAAAAGCCTAAAAATATATATTTTTGAAAAGCTTCAAAACATAAATTTGATAAAAACGGAGTACTTCAACGCATAAATATACACTCACAAATGTATATCACATCAAAACATTTTTTCATTGAGGCCTTCTTCAATTCAATTCAATTTTATTTATATAGCCCAAAATCACAAAGAAAATTTGCCTCATTGGGTTTCATGCAGGTAATTTTACAGATGGAGAAGTTGGTCATAAAAAATATGAAAAAATAGCTAAATACGAAACAGCATAAATAAAACTGGTTATCCCTGCTCTTAGACCCTCCCACCCAGTAAGGAAAAACTCCTAAAAAAACCTGAGTCAGGAAAAAAGAAGAAACCTTTGGGATCCCCACATGAGGGAGAGATCCTATCCCAGGATGGACAGGCGATACCAGAACTGTTAAAGAAAGATTAGCTTCTACAACTACGTATTTAAATACAGTTCATTCAGATAGAGCTGATCAACTCAAATATGCCATTTCTGATGACATTTACATATCTTGAGACCAAATCTATAAAAATCTTAGCTTGAAAATAGTTTTGAAAATACCCAATTTATCTGGAGTACCTCCTAAAATACAAATTTCCTCTTGTCCCACCCCCCTATTGCCTAAATAAATGTTAAATAAACAGTTAAAATTAAACTTAAAATGAATTGTTTTGTTGAAACTAACTGTGGGAACCTTTAGATATTTCAAATATAAATATCTGTAGAACAAGTGCAGGTGAGGCACTGCTCTGCCAGCATTTCCTGCCGATTTATGATCCCTGTTGCTTGCCATACTGCCGTCCCATGACAGCATGTACCTGGTTATAGACGGAGCAGCACCTTTCTCCAGTGCGGGACAGCTGCTGCTCCTCACTTGGAGATTCTCTGGGAGACGTGCACTGATGCTTTTAATTTAACTCTTCAAAATAAATAAAGCTGATCTCTCATCATCCTCCATGATGAGCTCAAGAAAAGTTTTTGACGGAAGCTCCTCCCACACGCGGTGGAAGCTTCAGGTTAACACACTATTGGATGACCATCACCAGCAACTTTGTCACATGTGAAAACAAAGACTGTGTGCATGAATTTGACACGAACGTGCGGATCACGGATTATCCGTTGCACCCCTAATTGACTGTATCTAGAAGTAACTGGACTGAACAACAACATTCTGTTCTTTTACAGACAAATTCATTTTCACACAGGTAAAAATGTTCCAAGTCTAAAAATGCAAAAGCTGCCCCAAATAAACTGTTTATTCATTTTTTCATCTTTTTGCCACAATTGGTCACACATTTATATACGTATTTTCATTAACATTGTTTGTCTCCTTATGCTGGTGATGGAAGGAAATGAACAATTATGAGTTGGCTCATCTTTTATTTTCATTATGGATCTTGGTGTTTTTTTATTTGTTTAAAAATGTTCCCCAAAATAAAAGAAACACTTTTAGGAAACAGTTTTTGTAACTTACAGTACCTGGTTTTGTGAATCGGATATAATTGTCATACTTGGATTTTAGCCTTTTTTATTTTTGTACAAACCAATATTTGTCCTTGTTGTTTTCTTACATTAAACTTTTACAAGTGTCAGCACTCAGAAAAGATTTTAAATAAATGTGGACACACTAACTTTCCTTATCAGTTTTACCTTGTTTTATCATTGTTACATTTGCACTGTGTCCTTGAGATGTTAAAACATCAGAACCTGAAAGGACCTTGTGAAAGGATTATGGCAAAGCTGCTCGACAAATTTCCACTTCTGCTTTAAGCTGATGATAGAAGGTTCTAGAATGGAAATGCGTATTTTAACCAACTTTAGGCCCTTTATAGATATTGTTTTTGGATTTTTTCTTCGGTTATTAAGATGATTAACTTTTTTGGTAAAAGAAAAACTGACATTTGGGAATAGTAATGAGTCATTGGCGAAGAACAGTCGAGGTGCTTTGCTGCTTTTGTTCAAGAACCAGTCGTCATGTTATTGTGACTTAATATTTCTTTAAATTTATGGCTGTGATAGTTTCTGTCTGTTCTCTTTTTTCCTCTGAATTGTTTTTCTCTTTTTGTTCTTGTTTATCTTTCACCCATCTCTTTCTTGCCTGTACGACCTCGGGCAACTTTCCTAACGCTGGTAATTTCATCATTTGCATTCCTCCAGAGGAGAAAGGCACCAACACTCCCCTCTGGCAAATGTAATAATGTGTCGCACCCCCCAGCTATAGTTTGCTGACTTTGGTCCATGCCATAATGGCTGAAGAGATCACGGAAAAGGTTAACGCGACATACATGAGGAGTTCTGTCTCTAAGCAACGGCCTAGTTTGCGGGAATTGGAGGTTTAGAAGCGAGTTGTTGGCACAGTCATGCCAACACGCTTCTCATCATATATGAGGGGTGATGAGGGACTTTGTCACAGTAGCTTTGTATATTTTAATATATTTAAGCTTTGCTCTGTAAAGCTTTAAAGTTCATCTGCTGGCAAGACACAAAACGAAATAAACGGATGTATTCTCTTTAACCTGAAGCAGTCTTTTTGTGCGTTTGTGTGAGTTCTGTTTGTGGCTTGATATGAGGAGGAACAATATGAGGTACAGTGACGGGTTACTTCCAAGAAATACTGAAATCTTACTCCTCATGGTCTCTTTGTGTCTTAGTCATAAATGGAAAAGCAGTTGATTTTGTCATTTTTGGTATTTTCTATGACCTTCACAGAATTCACTCATCCACTGACTTGAGTTACTGCGGAAGAACCATGATATACCAATCAGGTCTTTTCCATATCCTCAAAAAGTACTTTGAATTAGATTTGCTCCGTTATTGCTCATTTTAAAAAAAACTTATTTCATTTTTGTTTCGTCCTCTCTGTCGTTTTCTGTTTAAATGAGAATTAATACCAGATTTTCCAAAGTTTTATAACAGGTCACATGGTCCATCCACTGGTAGCTGAGCAGGAAGTCGTTGCCTTCTAGAAGCTGTTTGAACAATATAATCATTGTAAAAGTCCCGATATGGAAAATGAAAATCAAACAGGATCCAACATACTGAGATTTCTAGGTTTTTCCCCGTTAATAATAACACATGCAGCTGGGCACTTATTTATTGAGGTTTACTTTATTGCTCTAAAGTTCTGGTCTTTTGCTTTAAAAAATACTTTTGTTAAAACAATCTGATCATTTATTGTCTTGCAAGGACGGAACATAATACCTGAGAGCGTAATAAAAAGTGATCATTACATCCAAGCTTGTAGTGACATTTCAGCAGATTTATTTGGAACAAATGTTTTTTGAATTAAAAGAATCTCATCCAAGTCCTTCCAAATGTTCTTTCTAGAAGTGTGTTATTGTGTACTGAGAGATTGATTCCACCACGTCCTGATATCTCCACCCAAACCCAACATTTAGATGATTGCAGCAAATGCTAAAACAACAGCTTTTATTGGATTTCTGGATCGACTCACTGGCGGGGCGTCCGTCTACGCGCCGTCTTGTTTACATCTCCTCTTCATGTTCGTAGCTTCCCGGGGTTTTAAATCATGCAGCTGCCTCAGTGAAGTGAAGCTGCTGTTTGTGTCAGAGCGGACCCGGTTCTGTCTGAAAGCTCGTCTGAGCGAGGAATGACATGTTCGGCTGGAGCGCTGGAGCGTGGGAAATGTTCGCACTCAACAAGGCTGAGTTTAAAACTTTGGTTAGTCAAAGCGATCCTCATTCATAAAATCCATTAACTAATTTTACCTTTAATTTTATACAATTTTATATAGTTTTTTGGGTCAAAAACGTTTTTTGGTTTTGCTAAAAATTGAAGAATTTTGTTAAAAATGTCCCCTAAAAATCATCATAAAATTACCAAATGACCGTAAATATGGTTGGAAATGTTAAAAAAAAAAGGAAACAACAGTTATTTAAATAATAATAAATGTTGAACTTTTCAATCTGTTTTATTGAGTGCTTTGACAGTGATTTTCAGACCAAATATGGTTTTTAATTGTAGCCTAAGCAAAATGAGGTTTTAGCTCAACTACACACAAACTATTTGACTTTGTTTCATTATTTCGTTTTTATTTTTTTATTCTGTCTCCATCGTACTGTTGTTTGTGTTTTAATCAAACTTTTTCCTATCTGTATCGGGTCTAAAGTTGATTTTTTTTTTTTTTGTGCTTTCTTTCTGCAGGCCTCCTCACAGCAGCTGAAGTTCACAACCTCTGACTCCTGCGACCGGATCAAGGACGAGTTCCAGTTCCTTCAAGCACAATACCACAGGTACAGACAGACCCTTGCACAGTAAAATGTTCTCAGGTTCTGATCAGACTCGGGCTTTCACAATAGACCCTTTTCACGTGACGCCACACAAAGTGGCGAGTGTGCAAAATGATTTCCGGTTTATGAGTTTAGAAAGGCAAAGCTGACTGCTGAACACTGTTTAAATCAATTTCACGTAAATAATAAAAGGTAACCTAACTAATTATAACAGAAATTTGTACAATATTTATTTTATAAATGTCCTACCTGGTTGTATTTGTTCTCCCCTCTTAGATCGTTCATAACTCAAAGTACAAATGACAGTAGTCCTGCGCAGCTGCTTCCCCAAAATTGCATGGATGATATTAAACGAGTTGTGGATAATTTCTCTCTGAAAACGTGGTTAAAGTTACACAAAGGTTACAGGTACTTCACTGAATGCTGCTTGTTTATCCTGGGAAGTGATTAAAACACATATGGGCATGTGTCTCTGCATCTCTGCAGAAGGAAATAAATGTGGCCAACATGAATTTCTATCTGTTTTTGTGCGTGATCGCATTTAAAATATGTGGAAATAACATCAGCCAAAAGTAGAAACCATTAGAATAACGTCTACTCAAATAAAAGGTTGATATTTTCAATTTAACATCCAATATTGGAGGATATCACACATTTGTACTTTGATTAGTGAACGATCAAAGAGAGGAAAACCAATACAGTTGGGTAGGACGTTTATAGAATTAATTCTTTAAAAAATTGTCATCACAAGTGGTGAGGTTAATCATTTACCTAAAATTGTGTTCAACAGTGTTCAGTTTGTCAGCTTTGCTTTTTCTAGACCGTAAACAAAGTCGGTGTCCACATTTACGGCCCTGTCGCCATTTTGTCTGATGTCACAGCGAAATCTACTAAAATAGCCAACGATTAATTTGGTAGTCAATTAGTCTGTTTTTTGTTTGTTTTGTTTGTTTTAATCTCAAAAGTGGTCAGTAGTGATGTCACAGGAAGTTACAGGAAGACTTGGGTACCATAACCCCATGCCAACAAAGCTTAAAGGGGGGACCGTAAAGTAAAAGCTAACATTAACGCAAACTTCTTAGCTAGATCTTTTCTGAGCATCCCTGTAACCTCAACCCCATTGGAGTGAAATGTCTCTGCTGAAGGGAACATCTGCTCTCTAAAGAGATCGAGTGTTTCGAGTGTCATCTGGTCACATACAGGATGGCACAAGAATCAATCTGTAGCTGGAAGTGGAAATTTTGTAACTTTAGCCTGTTGGTAAACTTTATGAAACCCTTTCAAAAACGACACTTTAAAAACTTTTCAGAACTATCAGCTTTTAAGCTTTTAAAAGTAAATAAACTGTAACTGTCCAGCAGTTTAATGTGAAAGATGAGCTTCAAGTGGGACAGAGAATGTTCATCGATTTATTTCAATATTAGCGGCAAAATGCTGCCTTTTCTCTGTGAATCAGCTGATCATGTAAGCAGTTATGATATGTCAAAGGGAAAAAGGGTCGAAAGCTTAAAACGGGGGTTCCGGTCGAGGACTTTCGGACAATGATTTCAGGCGCCATGATGTTTTTTTTGCATTTCAAGCTCCATATTTTTTTTTCTTTCTGCAAGACATGTAGAAATGTTAACTTTCAGTTTGGAATTACACAGTCCAAGTGTAATTAAGTTGAGTCAGGTTTGAGGGCTCGACGCCACAAAATGCACTTTTGTGATGCTCGATTCATTGAGACCAAAACGCTAGTTTTAGTGAAAAATAGTTTTTTTGTTTCAGATTCCGATCTCATTTGATTTAAGTCTTGTTTTAATGCCAGAAGCTAATGAAGGAAAGAAGCTGCATGATTCGTTAAAGGTTTAGTAAACTATCGACTTGATTTTTAGTCAGCATACAGCTTAAACACTTCAAATATAAAGCTAGTGATGGTTAAGATGGATTTTATTCATGATCAATTAGTCGGCTAATTGTGGCAGCCCTGGATCAAATGCCAGCTTGTAAATAGTTAGGATAGTGAGAGGAGTCTGTGGTGTTTGTGGTGAAGTCAGAACGCCGTTCTTCATCTGTTTGCATCTCTCTCCTCTCAGGAAGCATCGTTTATTGACTGGTAGCTAAATCAGCCTCGTTTCCCCTCAGCTATTGATCTGCTTAAATGCTGCCCCGGTCCAGGTCTGTAGTACGTCCAAAGTCTGACCTTCACCGATCTGTTTGATAGCTCCTGTAACAGAGGGACTGCCACGAGGTCTGCATCTCAGCCAGACATCCTCTCTTTGTGATAGCGAGGTCTTTGAAGCCTGCTTTCCTTCCGGAGGAGGTTGGTTTGCTTCTCTGTACCTGCACTCCCAGAACCTTCTGGAAGCTTCCCTCTGCCAGTTACTCAGACGGGCAAAGGCACATGAAAGCCCAGCGTATTGTGTATGAGGAAAAAAAAAGCCTGGCTGCTCGAGTCTGAAGGCTTTGGTTTGTGTGGGACTCTAAAGCTGCAATAATGCCTTTTTCTTTTATTTGATTCTGTTATTCCCTCAACGGCGTGCAGCGCCGTTTAACCCTCTTCAGAGGGTTGGGGTGCAGTTGAAAGAATGCCTCTTTTGTCTGAGCGTACAGAACATGCATACAGTGCCTATTGACTCATGAGGAGGGCTGGGATGGGATGTGGGGGGGGGGACTTGGGAGCCACAAACAAGGCTTTGTAGCGTTTTGCTGCTGAGCTCTGCTTGTCTGTCGCTGAACACTTTAAAAGGCAAATGTACCACCGGCGTTCCCTGGGGTATAGTACAGAGCATTGTAGCTGTCATTGTCTTCCTCTTCCCACCCCCCACTCCTCCCCCTCCTCCCTTCCTCTATTTCACGTGCATAAATAGATCAGGGAATACATAAATCAAAATAAAGATGACAGCAGGAACGATTTAGAGATGGAAGGCTCGGCAATAAAACTCCATCAAAGTGTCGTTTGAGAAGCGCGCTGCAGACCCCGGGGCTGCTGAGCAGCAATCAGAGGAGCCAATCCGAGAGAGGCTGCGGCGAGGAGGCCCGTCGTCATGACAACTCCCCACATAGCCTACGCTTCTATGCAGGGATAGCAGGAGCGGGTTTTATGTAGGTGTGAAGGAAAAGTGTTTGAATAAAAGGCTGTTCATTCACACGCACGAGCTGTCAGCTGATTGACTCGTCGACTCCAAATGTTCCCTGACGAATCCTTCACGTGTCACCAAGTCCCTCTCTGATTATCTTATGGTAAATGGTAAATGGCGTATACTTGTATAGCGCTTTCTATCCTCCTTCGAGGGCCCAAAACGCTTCACAGTCACAGACCCATTCACCCATTCACACACACATTCACACACTGGTGGTGGCTCCGCTGCCGAACACTGGCGCCAACCTTCCACCAGAGGCAATTCGGGGTTCAGTGTCTTGCCCAAGGACACTTCGACACATGGGCGGGCAAGGCGGAGTCGAACCCGCTCACTTCTGATCAGGAGTCGACCGCCCTACCACTGCACCACGGCCGCCTTATGATCGATTTTTCTAATTATTCCCAATGGTTTTCTAATTATGATGATGACTTTTTAGCCAAAATAAAACTTAAAATAAGTTTCTGCAGAGCATTAGAAATCCACCTGGGACTGTTGGTTCCTACATCTATTTGTGATGTTCTAACCGCGTGCAGATAGTTTAATGAACAATGTTAGTCGTTTTCTACGCCTGTATTTAACACTACAAGATGGCGCTTTGAACGGGCTAGAATGGCGTTTTGGACGCGATAAAATTCTGTTTTTACATCCGTCTTAGGACAACTCCAGACTATGACAGTACAGACTAAACAGACATTTTCTGACTGCAATTATTACAGTTTTCAGAGTCAGTGAACGCACCGGGACTGAAGTTACCACCCATCGATTTTGATTGGTCCTTTGTGTCAGCCCCGCCCCAACGGGGCCAAATATTTTCAGATTCGAAAATGGAAAAAGAATTGAAAGTGAAAAAAAATATTTGAAACTGAAAAAAAAATGTTGAAATTGAAATTTTGAGTTTTGAAACCTAAAAAACAGAACATTGAAGGTGAAAATAATTACGTTTATTTTAGAATAGCAAAAAGTTTTGGATATTTTACTTTTTTTTTTTTGGACAAACAACAATATTTTTGTCAAAATGTTTTATTTGTGTTTCAAATATTTATGGCCCTAATTTGGGTTCATACATTTTCTGTACATACATATTAGTGCTGTCAATCGATTTTTAAAAATCTGATTAATCACACTTTTGGGTTGTGATTAATCACAATGTTTTATTAGATCAATTTTATACTATATGCAGCTTTTATACAAAATAGGAACGAGAGAAATTGTTTCCCTTCATTTTTATTGTCTGAAATGTTTACATTTATAAACTGTTAACTCAGAAGTGTCATTTCTGAACACAAAACACATCAACATTAAGATGAGCTGAACTCTAAAGACTTTTATGTCTCGCAGTATTACTCCAAAAAAACAAAGATGCTGACATGCCGCCATAAGAAACGTGTTTCTGCACTTAGATGGTCAGGATACTCCATTCTGGTTGGCTGCTGGGTGTGGATTCACGCCTAAAAAAGAATTTCCGGTTAAGGCTTCTTCAAAACAAACTTTTTCTTCTTCTTCTGGACAAAATCAAGCGCGAACCGATGCTGTCTGTAACCTATCGTGGCGATCAGCATTTATATCGCTTTCATTTGCCGCTGCGGTCGAGGCTCAGTGACGCGTTGTCGTGTTACCGTGACAACGGGCTGTTTACCTATTAAATAGTCTGTCTATTGTGAAAAAGCTATCTAAACCTAAAAAAATAACAAGAATAAAGTACTAAAAAGTGATTGAATATTTATTTATTTTGTAAGTGACCATGCTATAAACGTGATAATGCCCAACAAGGTAAGCATTATCAGAAATTAACGCACGCCGAGGAAGCCTGAACCGGCAGAAGACGGTTGCTTTACGGAGTGTAATTAACATTAATAAATATTAACGTGTTAATCTCTTTTGATTAATCGCATGCATTAACTCATTAACATTGACAGCCTTAATATGTATTTATACATCTCCTTCATTGCAAAAAACTGCCACAAAAACATACTAACGTTTGTTTTAACTTCTTTTTGAAACCTTTGAAAAGTTCTTCACAGATTACATGTTTCTGTGAGAATTACAGCCAGGACTCAATCTTTGCTCTCCTGATTTCATTTTGACAACATCTTTTTTTATGCAAGTAGGCCTCCATTTTACTGAGTTGATGCCTAAAATACAGTCATTCACTCAGCCAGCAAACTCTCAGCTAAAATACTGTTTTTAAAACGAAGCAAATGAATCCAGACAAAGACTTTAAAATTGTTTTAGATCAAACAAATGAATAAAAGGAACATTTCTGTCTTTTTCTGAGCCTCTCTGTCTCACTTTGACAGTTACATCCGTTTCTTTTAGTTTCTTCTCTCCGTTCAGAAGCTGTGTTGAAGCCATCCCAAGTTTTCTTTTTTGTTTTGTGCTTACACTCACAGCGACAGACGCTCATGCAAACACCTTCCTCATCTTCACTCACTGACATCTGCCCAGGATGGGGGTGTTTGCTCAGTTTAATCTGTAAAAACCATTCTGTTTATTTAACGGCATTGAATTCTAGCTGTTGTGGTTAAACTCTGAGCTTTAGAGCAGGTTTGTCATTGTTTTGAATGTCTGAATCAATGATAACTCCACCTTAGGCTCGGGTCGGACTTTTGTGCAGCAGCAGCAGAACTTCTAAAGCAGATCTGCTCTATTAGCCTCACCAGAAGTCACATGACAAACAGAAGCTGTTATTTTAAAATTACATTTTAAATGGGTTTATGTTGATGTGATTTTCCCTTCAAGGCCACCGTATGGAAAATCACATCAACACAAAATTAGTTTAAATTTAGTTTCACGACTATTAAAAAAAAAAAAAAAAATTAAAGTGCTTTCAGTTTTAGAAAAAAAAGCAAAAGAATCTTAAAACTTAAAAAAATGAGAAAAGATTTGAGAAAACAAAAAATATTTCCAGAAATCAAAATGAAATGATAGAAAACATAAATGCAAACCAGTAAAGGTAGGTACTATGATGCATCACTGATTGGATGTTGATTTCCAGAATAGCTTATATAGACTTTTAGATATTAATTATCAGACATATCAGTTTAAGAAAGTGGGGAACTTTCATGTTTTTCACCAGATATTATTCACAATCTAAAGTTCAAAGCGGGTGATAAGAAAGCTCTGATGACCCAGCATTCTAGCAGCATTTAAACGCATCATTTACAGACGAATCTTGGAGACGTGAAAAAAGTCTCACATCAGATTAGTGGGTAAATGTGGTTTTGTGTGGTTGTAACAAGTAATTTGAGCATAATTTTTAAAGATTTGTGTGTCTAATTAGTTTCAAGCTGTTGTAATTTTAATTTGTGCGTGTGTAAATTGTATATTTTAAATTTTACAATTTTTGTACACATGCACAGAATGTATTGTTGAGTTACAAATCAAGAATTCTGCACACACAAAGTCTGTTTATGTCCCATAGTACCTACCTGTTCTGGTTTTTCTAACATTTTTATTTTATTTTCTGGAATCTGATTTGTTTTCTGAAATGTTTTTTAACATTACGATTTCTAAAATGTTGGTTTGTTTTCTAAACCTGAATGCTGTTTATTTAACTGTTTTTTTTTTAAATTGTTGTTGTAATCTTTAAAATGTTTTTGTGTGGAGTTATTTGTTGATGTGATTGTCCCTTCAGGGCTACCGTAGCTGGGGTACAAACATAACCACAGTAAACTAAATATAGTTTTTAATTGGCTTTTTAAAGGCATTAAAATGAATGTTTTTCAGAAGTTGCAGCTGGTAAGGTTGGAGAAACGCCATTTAGCATATTTGAGAACTGGACTGAGTGACTCCGCCCCCTGATGATCCAAACAGGAAGTACCCTCCAAGAAGCCAAAATTCCAAAGACCTTCATAGAGAAATAAACGGCTGTTACTCAGGCATTCATTTGATCAGAAACACCATTCTTGCTCTGATATTGTTTTTGATAGTAAGTTTTTTTTCGTGATATTTTTTCTCTACGTCAAGTTAAAAAGTGACCAATCAAATGCCTCAATGAAAGTAGGTGGAGCCTACAATCCACATTCAAAATGGATGTTTAATTGTGGACTTCCAACAAGCTCACCCATGATTGACGAGTGTGGTTGCCATAGAAATGATGAGTCAGACAGAACACTGCTCACTGACGATGTCCAAGATGGCGGCGTCCATATTGCCAAAAAAATTGCCAGTGAATTGACTCAATTTGGTTTGAGTTGTAACTAAGCCATGTTCTATGGGTGATGATGTCACTTAGTTCTCATATACAGTCAGCGGTGTTGCTCGTCTAACTTCTGCACCAGAATCATTCAGGAAGCTCCAAAAAAGGAAAAATGTTGCTTTTATTGTAGAGTTTGACCTGTTTCTGGGTCATTGGGCCACTTTACCTTCTGCTTCTATAATCTTGGATTAAACACTTTAAATGCTGTGTAAGTCCTTCTATTCACAGTTTTCTCTGAGATTAAACTTCCATTCTCTTTAAAAGTAAAGGTCAAACTATGGCTACACAATTAAGCCAAAGGTTCACATCTTTTGGGACTTTTTCCTTCATTATAATTGGCTGATAGTTTTCTCCTCAACTAAAAGAATAGCTACAGAAATGACCAGCTCATGCTGTGGTCTCGATCATTCTGTGGCGTACAAATGTCTTCAAAATCTCTGTGGGATTCGTTTAGCAAAAATAAGTCTGAAAAGCATGAAAACCATTTTTGCATCAGAAGCTCAGTAAAAACTCATCCTGTGCTCTCCATAATCGAGCTGTCATTTCTGCAGACAGCCAGGAAGAACATCAACATGCAGACACCATCAGACTGTCTGTGGGCTTTTTCCAACCCCAAACCTTTCCATCACCTGTCTGAATGCCAGCGAGCCTCCCACAGTCATTAGAACCTATAATAACTTGTGATACGTGCGCATTCTAACCGGCTGCATCAGTCAAGTCATGGAATATGCTGTTTTTTGTCATTTTTATTTGGCAACGAGGCCGGCTTGTCGAGGCGCTCTCCTTTGTGCTGTCGCCTTGTGGGACATCAGCGCTGACATGATTACAGCTAATGGCTGTCACCGGGGCCGGGTCGCTGGGAAACTGTGACGCCACACCGTGTTTAGACATTTCACTCCAACTGCCTCGTCTCTGACTCGGAGAGCAGATTTTTTGGCTGCAGTTCAGAGCGAGTTCATTCATCCCCGTTGAAGTCGCAGCCGTGTTCAGTCAGTCAGGACCTGCCAAAAGCAGTGAAGACGCTGACAGTGTCGGGTAAAACGGGGATGATGGAGGCGCCAATGAGGCGGGGGGGGGATAAAACACCAGACGATGTTGATGCAGAGTAATAGTGGAGCCACAGGTGAAAGAGAGTCAAAGAGTCTCCTGATGTCAACTCTCTCAAATAAGACTGTCTGATTAAACATGTCTGACTTTTTTTTTTTCTTTTTTCCAGTTTGAAGCTTGAATGTGACAAGTTGGCGAGTGAGAAGTCGGAGATGCAGCGCCATTATATCATGGTGAGTTGAATGTTGCTTTTGAGCAGAACTGCAGAAGAAATTCAGGGTATCTATGAACAACATTTGGCCCTCGGCAACAAGTGTTCAAGCGGCTTTTTCTCATGAAAAGTCTATGTAAACGCGTGTTCCAAACTCTTGCGTAGCTACGCACGTTTTTACAACCATTTTTGGACGTATGTGGTGATTGATCGTAGACTTAAACGCCAGTTAAACCAGGTTGAAGTTTGATCAATCAAGTACTTGGATTCATTTTATTTGGTGAACCCATACATGAGCCTGTGTGTGTTTCTTTTATAAATATAGATGAACCGATGCCTCATTTTCATTGAGCTGTCCAGACTGGACTTTTGAGCGTTTCCATTACAAAATGAACCCATTTGGTACCAATTTTGGTCCCTCGTTGGTCATAGGTCTATAGAAAAATGGAATGGACCCATTATGGCGGAGCTTCACACGATGTTACTCATTGTTTGGAGGAAAGGTTTTATGACAACAGGAAGCGTCCGACCAGCACTTTTGTCGACTCAAGATCCAAACCGAAAGTTTTGCCCTCTTTTAGGCTGCATTCTTAATGAATTCTTTATATACAGAATTCCACTTTATTCGCAGGGGTTGGGGACCGGAGACACACCAAATCCACAAGTATTACTTCCACCGGTTCCGTCTCACCCAACCCCTGTAGTCGAAGAATGTCTGCTACCGATCCAAACTCATCAAAAACACTTGTGATCGTGCTTTGTAAAACATTTATTGAAGAAAAATTGAGTATTGCTCAACATAAAGAGGTTTTTTTTCTTTTAAATTCAGAACAATAGACTGTTCTGCAGTGTAGAAGCCGGCTTCCTCCTTAACAAACACCTGCTCCAGATTACAATGATCCTCTGAGCTTTTCTTTTTCATTTCCCATAATCCACTATTGCAAGGACGCTAGCAGTGAACCGAACCGTTTCCATTCCATGCCCACATTGTGTGAGATGTGCACTGCTTTGGCATTTTGCAGCAAACTTCTTCCAACAGTGACGGACATACACTATGAAGCAGAAGAAGCCCCTCCCTGCTTGTCCAGTGTGAACACCATGGGCTAAACATGTGTTCTTGAACACACCCGTGTGTATGTAGCTTTAATTTGTTGTGGTTTAGTTAAAAAAAGAGAAAAATATATATTTCCTTAGAAAATCCAAACTACCAGTTATATAGAAACTTTTATATATTAGTGACCAAATGAATTGTGTTTTAGAACGTAAATTTTGCAAAGAAATGGATGAATGATCAATATTACGGGAAATCAATATTTGCACAATGACTAAATATGCTATTCTTTGTCATAGTATATTTTTTGTTTTGTTTTTGCCATTTCCATGAAAATACCCCTTATCAATATTTGATATGTTCTGATAAAGTTCAATCAGTTTTATTTGACCCAGTCTTTAGTCCACCTCAAAAACAGGGATGCTAGAAATAAGCCAAATGTTTAAAATTTGAACATTTCCTTAAAGGACCTCCTTCAATGAAAATTGTTTTTTTGTGTGTTTTTAACATCTTATAGCATTTTGTTTCATAATAGAGGAAATGTATAAATTAATTTAATATTAACACTGCATTTCTGATTATTGAAAACCGGATGTTTGAAAAAGCTCAAGTTTGTGACATAGCACCCAACATGGGCTGCTTCAATTCTGAATCCTCCTCTTGCAGACAAATAGATCCACGAACGTCTTTGCTTTCCTCGTCTCACCTGCTATCTGGCTCTAAACTGTAGGGCTGGATTACTCCCTTTTTTTTTCTTTTTTTTGCTATGCTTATGTTAGCTTGAGCTTGTGGGAGAGATTTGTGATGTTGCAGGAAATATATACCTTAAAAAACACACTTTTTGATTGGGGCTAATAACTGCATAATCATAATCAAAACACCACTGGGAACAATTTTATAATATAAAAAATATATGGAGTGGAACTTCAAACAAACAAAACTCTGCCAATGTGAAAAACTGTCTTTCTCAGAATTCCTATTTTTAGAAAAAATATTCTAGTCATAAAGACATGACTTCTTAAACTTTGATTTTTTTCTTGATGAAACTATTTTTCTTGGTAATCAGAAAGAATTTTTTTCTGAATGAAAAGTCTTTTTATTCTCTTCGGTTTTTGTGGTGTTGCCATTCAATTTTTGTGAAAGAATTGTGTCATTATTAGAACTGTCTGCACAGAACATACATGACAGCAGCATCTATTTAGTACAAATGTAAAGTACAACCAGGATTACTCTGAACACTGAAAACAAACCAAAGCAGCTGCAGAAAACTGCTCCACAGCAGAACTCCAGACGAACATAAATCTGATGTTTTATGTCTGATGGATGTAGTGAAAGATTTAAGAATATAGCCTGACTCATTAGTCAGAAACACAAAGCTCTCATTTTTTTCCCACAGTCCTCATATTCCCTTTGTTTTCTCCATCTCTAGTGCACGTTCACACACACAAAAACACCCCAACACACATCTAGATGTGCTTCTAACTGCTCCACCTCCACACTAATCTCATTGTTGCTTGTTGGAGCTGATGCCGTCTGATGTTTTGCCTCTAATTGATCCTCTGACTGTCTTTAATCTCATCTAATCTGCAGCGCCGCACTACTCTCTCCTCCATCAGCAGGCCACACATACACACACTTTACACTCACACACACACTTCCTCGGTGTGTCTTTGATTTAGGCTGGAGCTGCAGCTGTTTCTGCTGTTTATTGGGCTTTTTAACAGACAAAATGGATTCATGCTTTTTCTATTATCTTTTTTACATTAAAACAATGGAGAACCCACATTTATTTCATTTTTTCATGTTTGTAACTTTTGACTTTTATTTCATCACCTTTAACCAAATCAAGTATTTTTGGAGATCAATAGGATCTCAATTTATGAACAAACTACCGTATTTTCCGGACTATAAGTCGCGGTTTTTTTCATAGATTGAATGTCCCTGCGACTTATACTCCAGTGCGACTTATATACGAATTTTTAATGAGATGAGAAATGGACCGTAAGTCTAGAGTGCTCTCTTATGGTGATCTATGCAATTACTTTATTTACTTTAGTTATTCAGACGTGACACAGAGGACTAAGAATTTAACGGATTTAGTGATATGGAGTGAGATTGCGTGCAATTAATTACAGTAAAGATACAAAGTTGATGAGTTCTTGAGGCTATAGTTAAATAAAACTGTTATGTTATATAAATGCTACACCTTTTTGTTTTTTTCATGATGCTAATATGTGTTGACACATATTCAGCCTGTTTTCTATTCACTTATGAATGTTATAACTTACCTTCCAGGATGATGTAATATTGTTTTTTTCAACCAGTTTGTAAAATAAATTACTTGAAAAAAATGCGACTTATACTCCGGTGCGACTTATATATGGTTTTTTCTTCTTCATTATGCATTTTTTGGCCCCTGCGACTTATACTCCGGTGCGACTTATAGTCCGAAAAATACGGTACGTCACCAAAGTTGTCTAATCAAAGCATAATCTTTTAATATTTCTTTAGAAAACTGCAGCTTAAATCCTCACTGAAAAAACAAAACAAATGTTTGTCTAAATGACTAAAGCTATGCACGTTCAAGTGAGCACTTTCATTGGAAAGTCTATGTAAACACTTCCGCATTCAGATCTTTAATCCTTGAGATATTTTTTAGATGATAATAGGCTGATTTAGTGACTGCCTTAATGTGTTTATCAAAATTTAGGTCTGTGTCTATCACTACACCCAAGTTTCTGGCCTGGTTGGTAGTTTTTAGTTGAATAGATTGAAGCTCTGTAGTGACGTCCAACCTTTTTTCTTTAGCCCCAAAGACAATGACCTCAGTTTTGTTTTTGCTTAACTGACATAAATTGTGTCACAAACAATCATTAATGTCCTCAATGCATTTACCAAGAGCCTGTACAGGGCCTCGGTCTCCTGGTGTCAGTCTAATATATATCTGTGTGTCATCTGCATAGCTATGGTAACTAATGTTGTTGTTCTTTATAACCTGGGCCAGTGGGAGCATGTAGATGTTAAATAGAAGTGGTCCCAGGATGGAGCCTTGGGGCACTCCACATGTAATTTCTATTGGCTCAGATGTAAATTTACCAATTGACACAAAATATTTCCTGTTTTCTAAGTACGTTTTGAACTAGCGCCAGGTGATGGACCTATGCTAGTAAAAAGTAGAAAAGGAGTAGATGACTTTACCTGCTGGTCTAGTGTGAAGACCACAGGCTAAACGCGGGTCACATGTCCGATCTTTAGCCTAAAACCCACTCCAATGAAAATTGTATTTTTGGCATTTCTAACATGTTCTTGGAGTAGTTTTCATCTCATGATTTCTGGCTGGGTAACTTCGATATTGGTCGCCATTTTTATTGTGCTGTTAATGTTAGGTTGGGGTTGTGGGGGGCTAGCACAGGGATCTGCAACCTTTTGAGAGATGCTAGGTTCATTTTATAATTTTGCTTTTGTTTGTGCCATAAAATAGAATAAATTCCTATTTATTATTTAACCGTGATATTTCGTTTGGTGATATTTATATCAATTTAAAATGTCGACAAGACAATACACAAGTGATATATATATATCACATATGAATTCACACCCCTAATGACCATAATTACAAATACCACTCAGTTGATTGGTGCAGGACTTTAACAGATAAATGAGTGTAAATGCAAGCTGTAAACATCTTTTTTTCCCGTTCGCCTTTCTGGAAACGCTTTCCTGAAGCCGAGTAGCTTCTCCGACGCAGGCTTTGCGCTGTGTTCCGTCTGGGCGAATTCTCCTTTGTGTCTCTCTTGTGTTTTCAGCTGAGAGACTTCATCTCCTGCAGGAAGTCTCCTGCTGTGCAGTGCATGTGTGAGCAGCGACTGCACAAAGAAGTCCAGACCAATTGTCCTGAAAATCTCCAGCCTTCTTGTGTGAAAGCTGCTCCCGATAAGGGGCTGCACATGTTCCCCCGTGTCATGTCCGAGATGTGTGGGGGCTTTCTGTTGTTCTGGTTCTCAGATAGGAACAAAAATTCATGTGGAATTTGAAAAAGCCGTGATTCTTTTACTAAGATAATAAATATGTTTATTATCACTTCACTGTAAAAAATTCTAAAATCAAAAAGTTATGTTTTCTTCTCCCTTTTTTCTGATCGTAATGCTTTCTGTCATTAACAACCAGGCTTTGCTGTGGTTGTAATGTGATTTTATTCTTTTTAGATGTTATTTATCCTTTTTGTCTTTCCCAAACCCCCTTATTTTGCATGTTTAAAACACACATTTAGCTGTTTTCTTGCAAATAAAAACGCTAGAGTGCACGCTCATAAGCATTTCCTCTCCATCAGTAGCAAGCCCGGTCTTGTATCCCCACAGCAATCTCCCCACTCCTCTCTAATAGCATATCAGGTTCCCCCACTCCCCCAGCCGGCGGCACCTCCATTTCCCCAGTGCTGTAATTACTTTAGGGAGCTTTTGCGTGGGCGGAAAGCTGTGTATGTGTGTGCGTTTGTGTGTGTGCGCCCAAGAAACCATGTAGTGAGAAAAATGTGTGTGTGTGCAAGCGAGCAGGAGAAAGAGATCAGCGTTGTGTTTGTTTTCCAGTGACAGAGTCCGACCCCTGCAGACAGAGTGGGTGATTAACAGAGTTGAAGCCCAGAAGGTGGCCCTCTCATTAACAGTGAACACACACTCACACACAACAAAGACTCCTTTTTTTTCCATTGTGTTTTCCTCTCCCGGTTCCTTCCGCGTCTTTGTGTTTGAGCATGGAAGTGCTTTTTTTTTCTGTTTTACACTGAAAATCTGTTGCTAAATGTGCTAGTCATTAAGATGTCAGACGTGTCACTTTGAATATTGAGGAACCTCGTTCTGAATAAAAGCCTTTTTGTCTATTCGTTCCTCGTAGTTCTAATTTAGACTTTTATTTCTACGGCGGTGTGCAGGAAGCGTGGCGATCTGCGCTGGTTGTAACCCCATGGCCCTACTTAAGATCATCTAAATCTTATCTATCCAGTAACATCAAACAGGACTTTGTCACTTGTAGTTATTGTGATGGATGCTTGAAGCCTGATTGTTTCCAGAATCTCGTTTTTATTTGCCAATTTCATTGATGTGGTTTTCTCCATCTCTTTGTCTCTCTACAGTACTACGAGATGTCCTACGGGCTCAACATTGAGATGCACAAACAGGTATGTCAGCTTCATCTCAAACTAATGTTCTTGGATTAGACTGATTGTAACATGTCTTAAAGTATTAGTCACAACTGCTTTTACGAGTACATACAGGTGAAGAGATCATAGACCGCTCAGTGAGCCTGTAGAGTGGAAATTATTTTCTATGGTTACGCTGCGATCGGCGGGTCGAACGCTTATAAAACATGCTAAGTTTAGTAAGGGGGGAATATGAGAGACGTAGGCGTGTCGTACAAATTTTTCCTTTTTAAGACTCCCTACAATCAAGCTGATTGATCCCCCCACGACTCCAAGGCAAATTTGTAATCTACTACTGCCGCTCTGCAGAAACTATGTCCTAGAAAACAACATGTATTTTTGATTTAGGTTATAAATTGAGTAATCGTAATTAAAAGATTGAATTAAAATTGAACACTATGAAAGCCAAAATACTTGCAGTCAGTCGCTTTAAGTGAAGTCGGGGGCGGTCGGATAACGAGATGTGGAAGGTCAGCCATGTTTGTGTGCTCTTCAAAAATGTCAGAGTGAGAAACGTTTGGTTCCGCTTGTTACTTTTACTTTAAATCATATACATTTTCTGATTATTGATTATTTAAAATTCATAATATGATTCAGAATTGATTATAACTGATGCATCTGAACACAGATTTTTTCCTCACCACTACTATTAAAGATATTAGCTAAAAACAAAAGCTTACAGAATATGTATCAGTTTATTCAAACTTCTGTAAAAATGAGCTCAGACTATTAGCTAAAAGAATGTATGGAGAGAAAATAGACTCACTCCGATTTGTGCGTGCGTATCCTTGATTTGTCACTCATATAATACGTTTTGCGCATAAGTACAAAAAAATTACTATATTTAAAAAAAATATCCCTGTGACTGGTGACCAGCCATCGGGACAGAGCCTCGTGTCGGAGGAGCTGTCAGGGAAGCCGCTGCAGATCGAAAGCGCTAGCTGGAAAATATATTTATTTTTAAATGGATAAGTGTTTTAAAAACGTTTATTTAGACTTTTTTATATTAATTATCAGGCATATCTGTTTAAGAAAGTGGGAAAATGTCTAATTTCACCGGATATTATTGACAATCCAAGTTAAAAACGGCTGATAAGAAAACTCTGATGAACAAGCATTCTAGTAGTACTTGAACGCATCACTCACGGATGAATCAGTGAGACGTGAAATAAGTCTCAAAGATCCGTGCGTAACTGAGGTGTTGTGCGTGCGTAAGAGGTGATGCAAGCTGTTGTAATTTAACTTTTGCAAATATAAATTGTATTTTACACTTTTTTAAATGTAGTAATTTTTTTTTACTTATGCACAAAACATTATATGAGTTACAAATCAAGAATTACTCACGCACAAATCGGAGTGAGTCCATTTTCTCTCCATAAGAACTAAACTCCAAATTTAAGTTGCTAAAACGAGCATCTCTTAAAAATGCTGCTGCACTTGCTCTTCTATGTTGGGTTGAGATGTTAACTCATCTGAGTGAACCTTAAAATGTAGCCAAAAGCATTCTAGCAGAAGGTGGATCACCGGGAGAACTTAAATCTTGATTTTCTGTGCAAGATTAAAGATTTCTACTCAAATTCTCCTCCTAGTACTTAGTCCCTGCGAGGCAAATGAGATTCTGTGTTTAATAGTTTGAATGTATTGAGGATGTTAGTATAGCCGGTGTACTACTGTAAGGTTTGTAAGAAAAAGCTCTTCTCTTACTCATGAAGGTCTTACAGCTCATTTTGATAATCCGTAATGTATAAAACCTAGTTCAGTACAGAGGAATAACCTGTTAGGGAGCCAGACTTTTAGAATCATTAACTCAATCTTAGCCTCAGTCTGTATTGGCTTTGGGATACAAAAACTACATGAATATGTGCTCAAAACCAATTTTGTAAAACCAATTTAGTCCTTTTTATTTAGTTTTGCATTTGTTAATCTCTTTAGAAAGTTAGCTTATCATTTGAGGACTTGTGAAGGGTTACCTGGAGAAAAGACAAAAGACGAGAGGAGGCTGCTGGCCATACATCAGCTAGCCCGACTGAAGCGGGAAGTCATTTCTGTTCGGCCCGTAGGTGTGAGAGAGCGATGGGCCTCCGAAGGGCTCGCCCTCATCGCTGACCTCGTCTGCAGCAAACGCACACGCCGGCCGCATGATTGACGGCGCCCTCTGACAGGCGCATTGGATGAGGCGAGCGCATGTTGACTAATGGTTGCACTTGCACACAGAAGTAGCAGCCTCCATGATTTAAAGACCTTCACATTAATGCACCCACACAAGCTGGGATACAAATGTGGGATCTGAGCAAGTACATTATTTCACATTTTTAATATTTTCTGTCCACAAGTCTTTTGCTTTGTTTTGGCGCTCTGCAATAAAAAAACCCCAAAGTTGGAGTGTGGGCTGTCAGGACGAGCTGTGGTGTGTGCGCACAAGTGCCCCTCTTCATCAGTGATGATGCTTGAAGCGGTGTGTGCGCTGCTGGCACATGTCCACAGGCCGCTGGGAGCTTTGTGCAGCTCCGCTCTAGTCTGCGTGCGCGCTCCTTCTCCGTGCACACTGTGAGTGGGTGCGGCAAATGGCTAGTTCCATTAGAGAGTTGAAATTGAAGGGGATGTGTGGAAACGAGTGTCGAGGAGCATTCGTGTCTAAGCTTATTGTGCAGAGCCAGACTCTTCCTCCTCTTTCCACCTCCATCTCTATTTCACTCTCTTTCTTTCTCTCACACTCTCACACATCCAGTTGCTCCCTCTTGATCGCGCTTGTCGTACTCGATTCAGAAGAGCTCCCTGCACTCCTGTCTTTCCGCTCGCTGTTTTCTCTCTGCAACTTTTCATTTTGCCCGTAAGAAGAGATGTGAGGTCGAGTCAGGGACGGTTAAATGAAGCGGCGTTGAGTCAGAGCGCTTCGTTTTTCTGATGGTTTGTCTTCAGGGTTTCATCATGAAGGTTGTTTTAATGTGAGCAGGAAACTGAGCTAACTATGACTATTATATGTAGAACAGCCTCTCAGAAGATCAGAGAGTTATGTATATGCACAATATGAGGACAAGCTTTTGATGTGCGATATAAGGGATCACTATTGTGATAATGATATAACTATGATACATAAACACAGTAAAACAACTAATGCATCCTTTCCATTTCACTAGAACAGTTTTATTTAAATAAAGCGTCAACATAACTTAAATGATACTTTCCTCATCTACTTACAGTCCGGTATTTTAACCGTTTCAATTGTAAAATGGACCCTTTCACCCACACATGACAAAGATCATTTTATTTTATTGTTGCACGATGTTATCTTGCACTTATTTCTAACTTGTATAATTTTGACCAAATTTATTTTTATGGAGAATAAAATATTGAAAGTTATTTAAGGTTTAAGTTGATTTATTCTGGAATGACATTTCTGCCTGTTTTTACTCATATTTATGTTAAAAATTTAGATTTTAAAGTATTAACAATTTAGTTTTAGTGTGTTCAATCATGTTCGGCTCCAACCTAAGGTGTGTTTTTGATTTTAAGCTAATGTTTCCAACGTTTGTATCATTTTGCGATGTTTAACAGGCGTAAATTGCAATGACCATGCATATTTATTCATTTTCTTGGATATTTTTGTACACATGATGGCCAAAATCTATATCCGGCGTTTAACTTTTTTATCAGTTTATTGAAAATAAAACATTCAGTTAAAACAAAGCAAAATTCCACTTTTTATTTTCCCTGTAATCCCTAAGCACAAACAAACTAAATAAAATCTTTTTTAAGGCTCAAAGTTCACTTCAGTTCATTAAAATATACACTGAAAAGCTGTTGATGGAATCAACCAAAGAAGACTTTAGTTGCACCCCTACTTTTTATTGTAGGCCATCAAACTTTAGAGTTTTGAATGACTGATGTGAAAGGCAGGTGTTATTTTGACATCTTCTTTCCAATCCACCAGTTCTGAGTTTTTATTTTGTCTGCGTCTGTGGAGAATCCGTCAATGGGAGATCGGCTCCCATTGATATGGAAGAATAATCAAAGAGTCGGATATACTAAGTTTGTCACAACACAGGTGACATGTTGAAGTCTGAGCGATGGAACGTTTTTGTTAGAAAACAATTGCATGTCATTATGTTTCATGTGTTTTTTGACATACTATAGAACTCTTGGAAAACACTTTTTTACTGTAGAAAAGACGAATAAAGCTGACTGGTTGGAAAAAGTGGAAAGAATTTAGAAATAAATGCTTGGTTCCTGCAGCCCTAACGGGTGGATACGGGCTGTTGGCAGGTGAAAGATGGGCAAACCGTAAGGAGCTCGAAGGGCGACTCGCATGAAATATGAAGGTCGTAGACCGCAAATTCTAGTACGAATATTTGCGACATGCAAGGTCGCTGATTTGTGATCTTTATAAATATAGTAGAGTCAGAGTGTAGTAAAATATTATCATGAGACGATGTATTTTTTTGCTCTGAAATGTAGATTAATGTTGGATTTTAAGTTTATGAACTAAAACAAAAGTGAAAGAGCAGCGATACTGTCACAGGAAGTAAACACATCTTCGTGTCGGTGAAGCTTCCGGTTTTCAAAGTAAAACTAGCAAGAGCTTTTTTCTGTTCAAAAACTGAGACTGCAGTTCCGCTCACTTCTGGAAACATTAATTAGCTTTAACATCGGAGCTTTACCTCAAATATTTACATTCTTTTGAGTCTGTTGACGTAATTAACGAAACTTCAGTGGATTCTGACGTGGAGAAACGCAGCCTCACCCTGATGTGATCAACGGGAATCAGATGATTCTGCCGTGTAAAAAACAACTTTTTTTCATCTGAACAACTTTGAGAATGGAAAATGATACAAAATAGCAGTGGTTTTATCTTTTTTATTGTGTTTATATTACTGCTGAACTTAACCAGAAGGTTGACAAAAAAGTTAAAAATGATGAACACCATTTCTTTTTATCTAAATCTTTGTGTTTTATCAGTTTTGTTGATTCTGATCTCCTGTTCTAAATAAAGGCATAAATGATGGTGATTTAATACAAATGTATATATCCAGTAAAAAGACATGCATACACGTAGGAATAGACATATTTAAAAGTAAGAATAGTTGTTCGATTCGTGAATCGTTGAGTTTGATTCGTGAATGGATTCGGATCTCCACCTGAGCAACGACCCACAGCCCTTTTCATGACGTCCTTTAAGGCGGCATACAAGCCTCAAAGGAGCTGCAAAACACACTTTTAGATACTGCTGCTCCCCTCTATGACCCCCCACTGCCCAGACAACCCCAAAGACCTGAAGCACCTGTACAGGTCAACCCCCGTGTGCTTGTATGAATGCATGTAACTAAGACTTAAACGTTTGTATCATTTGTGTCCAAGGAAGTGGAGATGTGAAAGTCCACGTTCAGCTTTTATGGGTTTAATCCTTATACACTAGTAACTCTGGAAGGATGTGAGTGTACTAGTTAGTACTTTGGCTAATTTCTAAATACATTTTGAGTTATATTTACTTTTTTTATGACATAAAATGTAGCAACAATGAAGATAATATTAAGACTTGGAGAAGCCAGACTGCAGCTTTCCCTTATATACTCTGAAGCGACCTTTACACACACACAAAGTGTTTTTCAGAGACTAATTAATCCATTTGAGCTCACAGAAAGTAACATGTGAGGGAGGGGTGTATAAGTGGGCCATTGGGTTAGAAAAAACAGAGTAAAGGCCAGTGAAGAAGAGTAGAACCCACAGATGGCGTGGAGTGATAGCCGACATTTTAAAGAGACGCTGTAGAGACGTTGGGGAGTTTGTGTGTCATGATGAGCGGTAGGAGTGAAGCGTTAATGCAGAGCCGTGCTCCGCATGCCTAATGCGAGTTAGGAGCCCCCCCCCATCCCCGCTCCCCTCATCCTGCCATGAATTAGGCTGTAACACCATTACTGCTGCTTTGCATATCTCAGAACCGGATTGGATGATTAAAAACGTGAGGGTAGACTTGTATGAAGGAGGGATAAAAAATGGAAGCGGAAGTCTGTGACATCCTCTGTGTATTCTGCTTTTAGCTGAGCGTGTTTGTCAGTTACAGTTTTGAAAGGATTCATAACATTTCGTTTTCTAGAGCTTCAGCTGATCAGGAAAACAACAGGATCTTTAGACGTATCAGAACTTCTGAGGCGCCATGTTGGACACATTTGTGAAAGTTTTGTTCGATGTTATCTATGTGAATGAAGGTGTTAGCGCTACAGACGGTTTACATTCATGCACAATCACTAAAATGGGTTTGCAGCATTGGATTTTCCAGACCCACAGATTCCTGGACTCCTAGATCTTTGAGGACTTGTGATGAAGACGTGTTGATGTTTTTTGGATTTGTCAGTTTCATGTGGTTTAGCTGTTAGTTTGTGATTTAGTTAATGATGATTGGACAGTTGTGATAAAATCCTAATTTACTACAGTTTCCTCCACTGTCAGTAACGTTTATTGATGTTTGTGTTGTGCTTAATTCTGACAAAATCTGAGTTTCCTTTCCAGCCTTTTTCTTCTCTCTTTGCTTCTGGTTTTCATCCTTACATAAACATTCTGTGGATTTTTTTAAAAAATGATTTTCAAATCACCTCAAGTGATTTTTCTGTGACGGAAACGCCAAATAGTCTTTTTTGTGGTAACTCTGACTCAGACAATCCAACTCCAATGATGTGAAACAGGCGTCTTCATTCAGAAATCCAACAGAATCCATATATGATTTTAAAAAAAAACATATTTGAAATAATTTGTTCACAGTTTGCTGTATTTATTGTAACGTTCTTAGCACACTGAGGTTGAACTCCAACCATTATAAGTAAAGAATGGAAAATCATGTTTGCAAAAAAGAAGTTAACCCTTAAATGCTGGAGCTGTCTACAGCAACAAGAAATGACTCACATGTCTTATATTACCACAGTGTTTTGACCGTTCGTCCAATTAATGTAATTCCTATGGATTTGGAAAGCTGAGAAAAGCAGCTTTGCACTGATGTTCAACTTTTTCACTAGTAAAGCTTTTCAAGTCTCAGTCTGTTCGATTACATTCACTCGGCAAATAGTTGAGAAATTACCATATGCTAAAGCATTAAAGCATTTGTACCAGTTTGTTTTTAATTTGATTGGATTTATTGTGAAGGATTGAACGTAGAAAAGCTCATTGTAGACTCTGTCTAAAAACATGGTGCCCAATATAGTGCGTTCACCATTTTGTAGCGTTAACCGAATCTACAATTCCAACATCAAGTGTCCTGGAAATTTTGTAGAAGTCTTTGTGAAAAAACCAGTGTGCGTTGCTGCTCACCACATTAGTAAATATAGACCACAATGCATTGCGTTTGAATATTTTTTGTGTAAAAAATGTTTTGTAATTTATTAACAAACAATCGTCGTAAAATGTTCGTATTGACTATATTTTCTTTTCATTAAATCTGTGATATATCCATCATATCCACTTTTTACCTGGTATAATATACCTAATAAAAAGTATTTGTCATAAAAAATAGATCAAAATATGACAACACTGGATAAATTAGAGTAATTTTCTTTTATTTTTACTGTGGTTTATGTAACAAAATGGAAAATAAAAAGATCCTAAAAACATGGTTAAAATTAATAAAAAAATGAATTTGAGAACAAAAAATTCCTAAAAGAAACCAATGAATCTGGAGATTGGGCCTTTGGTCCACCTATTCCTGGACATGTGAGACTTCACGCAGGAACCTATGGCCCCCAGAAAAATCCAACATATTGAAAGTCATCTAAATACACGTGCTGGGGTGAAATTCACCCAGTGATGCTCTAGGGTTAAAGAAGATATTTTATCACATGTAACATGTGTTATCAAAGACAGTTCTGTGGATGTTTGATGGAGTGAAACGTTCTCCTCTCCTGATGACAGAAGCAGCTCCTCATTCTCCTCTTCCGTCCGTCGATCCGTTTATTTCCATCCTGATCTTTCCCTCGTTCATTTGCTCCACGATCTCGTTCTAAGAGCTCACATGAACTGCTATGAAATGCAAATTCTCCTCTTGAAATGAACTCCACAGCTTTTATCTCCTTAATTTGGAACGAAGCAACAAAGAAGGCGGCCTCACCTGCCCTTGAAGGTGCTTAAGCGAGACGAGCAAATCAGATGAATGAACGTGATGCTTAACCGCTTAATGCAATACTTACGATGGACCTCTTGATATGAAGTTTGGGGAGTTGTCTCTTAAACCTGCATTGCATATTCAGAAGTAAGACTCTATTCTCCATACTCTGCTATCATCTAATGTCTGATAGATGATTTTTCAGCATCACTGTGATTCCAGCTGCTGTCTGGTTGAGGCTGAGTTTCATCACATTTCTTTGAACTCTGTTTATGTTCAGATCTAGTTTGGATAAATGTTCATAAATACAGACGGAGGGAAGTTTCTGTTTAAAAAGCTTTCAGCAGATGCAGAACGTTCTGGAACTGTCAGGAGATGTTCTCCTGTGAACTTTGGGATGAGGAGAACAAGAGTTTCTGTACTGGAATATTCTAGTTAAATGCAGAATAATTCTGAACTAAAATCATTTGAGATGAATTTATGTGGGATTAGATTTAACATGGAAACTCTGTGAACGGATGGATGGTGGAGAATGGATGGATAGATCAATGGATAGAACAGAAAGGGGGAAGAACAGGTGAATAAAGGATGGAGGGAAGGATAGATTGAGGAATGGTCAGATGATGGTTGGATAAATGAATGTGATAAAGGGAAGGAGGGAAGGACAAAAGGATGAAAAGATGGATGGAATCAAGGAAGGATGGATGGGTGGAGTAAAAGAAGGAGGAAATGATGAATGGATGGAAAGATGGAGGGAATCAAAGGAGTAAGGATGGAAGGATGAAATAAAAGGAGGGAAGAACAGATGGATAGATTTAAGGAAGGAGGAAATGATGGATGGATGATGGATGGAATAAAGGAAGTTGGAAATCAAGGAAGGAAGGATGGGTGGATGAAATGAGAGGAGGGAAGGACAGATTGTTTGATTAAAGGAAGGAGGAAATGATGGATGGATGGATGGATGGATGGATGGATGGATGGATGGATGGATGGATGGATGGACCGATGGACCAAAAGGAGGGAAGAAGACATGGATGGAATCAAGGAAGGAGGGAAGGATGGGTGGGTGGATTGGATGAAATAAAAGGAGGGAAGATCAGATAGATGTAATAAACGAGGGAGGGAAAGACAGATAAATGTATGGATGAAATAAAGGAAGAAGGGAATGATTGATGGAATAAGGGGGGAATGGGTGGATGGATTAAATAAAAGGAGGGAAGAGCAGAAAAATGGAATCAAGGATGGATGGAATAAAAGGAGGAGGACAAATGGATGGATGTTGAATGATGGAGGACTAGAAAAATGATGGATGGGTAAAATAAAGGAAAGAATGAAGGGGAAGTCCTTTCTAAATAATACCAAAGAAGAAGAAATAAAGTATTTGTTTACTGTCAGGAAAACGTTTGACCTGTAACTCCGCCCACAGGCCGAGATCGTCAAGAGACTGAACGGGATCTGCGCACAAGTCCTGCCCTACCTGTCCCAGGAGGTGAGCGTCGTGCTCTTTGACACGCCCACGCCGACACACACTCGTCTTTGACCCCTGACCTCGGCGAACGAGCGCACCCCCACCCCCGCCTAATTACGTCTGCACCCCCTCAGCATCTCTCCTCCGGCCCTTCATCATCACTCCATCTCACTTCAGCTTTCACGCCCCTCCCCCACCTCACTGCTTCTCTGCTATATTTGATTGACCCCCCCCTCGCCGTTTCTGACCCCCCCTTCATTCTTCATCCGCCACTCTTCCTTTCTTTCTGTGTTTGTGTGTCAGTGTAATAAATGGCTTTGTGATTCAGATAAGCCCCGCTCTTATCTGCCCCCCGGGGGGGGTTGACCTCCACCCATTACACCGCACCAGCCCGCCATCCATTCCCGCCGTCGCACAAGGCTTTGTGTTTTTCTGTTTGTGTTTGTGACTGGATGAATAGCTAAAAGGCCGGAGGGGGAGGAGCAGCACCGGGGGGGGTTGTAGGAGTCTGTCAGGGACTGTTTGTATTGATCTAACCTATCGACCTCCTTCTACCCCCCTCCCAAACTTTCCTCCCCCTGTTTCTGTCCCGCTGTTATTGTCTCGTCTCTCCGGCCGATCCCCCGACGCCGCCCCCCTCCCTCAGCACCAGCAGCAGGTCCTGGCCGCCATCGAGAGGGCCAAGCAGGTCACCCCCCCAGAGATGAACTCCATCATAAGGGTACGGCGGTCCAGCACCTGGTTGTAATGATGATCGGTAGAACGGTTCAGAAATCGATGGGCCTGATCGATCCGGTTGGTTACTTTAATGACCTTCTATTGATGAAGGAGAAGGTCATTAAAAAACCATTAGTCAGAAGGATCAATAAAGCCGACAAAACGCTTTAAAGCTGTTTAAATATACTATTTCATTTGAAATGTTCAATTTTAGTCCAAATCTTCCTGTTTTCTGGGATCTTCCTCTAAGGCAGGAGTCCTCAAACGTTTTCTTGTGACTCTTTTCTTCTCTGATGGGGGGGCCGGGTCGCTTTGTAGGTTAACACAAAAAGTGTAACAATCACAGCCTAAACGTAAACATTTACGGTTTTCCAGAAACCCAAATGTAACCAAACTTTAAATAATTCATTTCTTTATAGAAAAAGATAATGCAAAAACATTTTAAACGCTAGATATAAATGATTACCTGCAATAATGTTGGTGTAAATACTGTCAGCTGAATTTGGCCTCTGAAGAAGCTGAAATTGATGACTAAAAACACTAAAGCTGATGACTGAAAACACTGAAGTTGACAGCAAGCTAAAATATTAGCAAAATGCCAAATTAGCCAAAAAAAAAAAGAAAAAAAAATCTAAATTAGCCAAAACAGCATGTTTTTGAAATATTAGCCTAAAACAGCTGTTAAAATGTCTAATTTAACCAAAACTGCTAGCATAAGGCTAAAAAATTAGCTAAACTCCAAATTAGCCTAAAAGACTGAAAAAGTGTCCTGCATAATTTTACAACTTTATTTTTTAAAACTTTATTTTTCATAATACTATGACTTTATTCTTGTAAAATTGACTTTTTCTTCAAAATTTTGAAATGTTAGTTTCATAATTTTTTTAAATATATTTTTTACACTACGGCTTTATACTTTTTTCCTTTCATTTTCATTAGTTTATTTTCATATTTTAAAAAAACAAAACTTTTTATTCTTGTAAAAAATGACTTTTTTCCCTCAAAATTTTACAACTTTTCCCCTGTAATTTTTTAAACTTTTTTTTACCAAACATTTTTTCATAATATTATGACTATATTCTTGCAAAATTGTGGATTTTTTTTCCTCATAATTTACAACTTTATCCTCATATTTTTTTGTACCTTTTTTCTCCTCATATTACACTTAATTTGACCTCTTTGTCTCAATTTTAGTTCTTTCTTTTTATATTTTTAAACATTTTTTCATAATATTAGGACTTTATTCTCATAAAATTTTGATGTTTCTCCTTATAATTTTACAACTTGTCTCTTGTAGTTTTTTTACCTTCTCATAATAATTTCGACTTTATTCAACTTTTTTCTCTTAATTTTCTGAATTTATTTTTGTAATTTTTAGCTATTTTTTCTTCCGTATTATCACTTTATTTGTATAAAATTACAACTTTTTTTCTCATAATTTTACAAATTTTCTCGTGTTAATTTTAAATATTTATTTCCTGTAATTTTATGACTTTCTTCTCGTAAATTTATTTAGTTATCACTGTGGCCTCAATACTCTGTCGTAGAATTCAGACAAAATTAAATTACTTTTTGCATGTTTTTCCTTTTAAAGCTGTGGGTAAATCCATGTTTCAGGTCTGTTTTTTAAGCGCCATTCTGCTAAAGATCAGCGGTCCAGCTGCTCGTTGGTTTTGATGCAGAAGCTTTCAGCTCAGATAAAATGGATGGTAGTTTCAGCTGTGATCTTCTCCTGGTTCGTGCTCCGTTTTCTGTGCTGAATCTGTGCTTTCGTCCGAGCTAAGTCTGCTTGTCTTCATGCAGCAGCAGCTCCAGGCTCACCAGCTGTCCCAGCTCCAGGGCCTGGCCCTGCCCATGACGCCGCTGCCGCTGGGCCTGAGCCAGCCGGCCCTCCCCGCCGTCACCACCTCCTCCGGCCTCTTCTCGCTCTCCTCTCTACTGGCTTCTCAAGCCCAGCTGGCCAAGGAGGAGAAAGCCTCTCGTGACGGCGTGGACAGCCACCGCGAGGAAGATGGAGACAAGTCCGATTAGATGGCGTTCCTCGCTCAGCTCTTCTCTTTTCCAGAGACCTGAATCTCCACACATTCGCCTCCTTGCTCCCCAGTTTTCCTCAGCAAAGATCGGCTTTGATCCTTCAGCTCAGATCCATAATCGTCTCGTTAGCAGAGCTTTGGTCCTCCGGTTTGCCCACATGTACAAGGTTGCCTCAAAGACTCTCCAACTATGAACTCTGCTGTTTGTTTTCTTTCTTTTGTGTTTCCATCTTCCAGTTCCTTTCAGGTTTTGTTTGTTTCTCCTTCTCTTCCTCCTCAAACCTCTTTCTCCAGCTTTGAGCAGATCCTTTCTGATCCTGACTGAACTGCAAACTGTTTCTGTTAAACTTCTTTATCAAACTGGTCTGGAGAGCACAGCCCTCACCCTTTCACAATAAAAGTCTTAAGTCAAAAAAAGTTAAAGCATCCTCCCAACAGTTACCACAGAGACTGAGCAGCTTTCAGAGTTTTCTCATGAGATCTTCGTCCATCCTGAAGGGGGGGAGATCTTCACGTATCTGCCACAGAAATGAGTGAAACCAGAAAAACAAACCAGGCAGCGAATCTAAAGCTGTCATTCAGACTCTGGACTGGGATCCTGAATATTCAGATGCTCAGATTTTACTCTGCAAAATCCACTTTACAAACATCTTACATATTCTTTATAAGACGCTGCATGAAGTTCACTGCTGACCAACAGCTGTAGGTTTTGTTCACTATAAAGCATTGACTGTACATGAGAACTGGACTGAGTGACTCCTCCTTTAAAACAGGATGTACCTGCTGGCTCCAAGAAGCCTAAATCCTATAGACTTCTAAAGAGAAATAAACAGCTGTTACTCAGTCATTCTATGTCAGAAAATCCTTGATTTTATTTTTCTGTAGTTCAAATTATTCAAACTATGAACTGACCAATCAGAAGCCTCAATAAAAGTAGGCTTTCTCACATCAAACGGTCAAAAAGTTAAAAAGATAACTTCTCCGTCCCATCTGAAGCTCATCTTGCACACCAAACTGCTACATAGTTACAGTTTATTCACTTTTAAAAGCTTAAGAGCTGATAGTTCTTAAACATTTTTTAAATTTTGTTTTTTCAAAGTGTTTCCTAAAGTTGCAAAATTTCCGCCTCTGGCTCGAGATCGTCTCTGGCGCCATCTTGCATGTGACCTCAAAAAGTTCAACAGATTTCTTGTAGCTCACTTTCAAGTGGTGGGGGTGTGGCCTTCCAACAAGCTCACTCCCGATTGGCCAAAGATGTTGCCATAGAAACATTGACTCAGACCAATTAATTCTCACTAATGATTTCTAGATCCATAGAAACAGACTGATTCACTTCATGTGGTTGGAAATAAACAATTTTCTATGGATTACATCACTGTCACTCAGTCCAGTTTTCTGATACTGTCAATTGTTTAAGCACAAAAAGCTGCTACATTTATATTTGCTGTTCATGGATTTTTTTTAAATATTTGGCATTTCCTCTTGTATGTTTTTAGGTTAGACATCTGTTTGGAGGAAATAAACAGGAAAGTGTCAGGAAGCGGCGCAGCCTCAAACTCCACACAACGGAATCGGTTTGTTTTTAACCATTCGAGGTTCTAAAGAAAGCTTACATAAATTTATCCTCAAAATTTTGAAAATATTGAGAGATTCCGTAGATTAAAAGCTGCTTTTGTTTGAACTGAACACGTCGATCTCAGCTGGAAACACAAAAACAAACTACTGTATTTTCTGGATTTTAAGTCTCAGGAGCAAAAAACGTCTAATCAACAAGAATATGTGCGAGTATAAGTCACACTTTTGTATTTGTCATGGCAAAAGATAAAAACAAAATTTAAGAAGAAAACACTAAGATTCTCCTCCATGTTTCTTTTGAACCACGCTTCTTCTTCTAGCACTGTCAGAAGAAAATACATCACCCTCTAGTGGTTGTTAGTGGAAACAACCACTAAAACCAGTTGGAAGTGGAAAAATAACAAAAATATGAGCCTTTTTATGCTTAAAAGAATCCCAAATAAGTTGCTCCTGAGTATAAGACACACCCCTGACTGAACTGAAATAACAGCGACTTATTCTCCGGACAATATGGTAATTATTTACCAGCTACCAACATTGGCTTTTGTTCTTTTTGGTGCCAAACACAACTTTTCTTTTATTTCGACTTTTAAAAACACACTTGTACTCCACCTTAAATAAAGGTTTGGTAAATTTCTGCATTTTAATTGAAAACCTGCTATTTTTTTCCCACAATGCAACAGTGTTTTTTTTATTTATTTGCAGAGTAATA
>NC_050515.1:2690714-2701167 GCF_002922805.2 Oryzias melastigma | reverse complement strand
AAACCCCCCCTCCCCTCCAGGTCGTGTATGTATGTGTATACAGTACATATCAAAGTGTGTATAAACAGTTGTACAGGTCTGGTAGTCGACGATGAAGCAGGTGAAACGTGTTGCTGTTCTTTACCTAAACCGAAGCTAACATAATCCTCTGCTTGTGAATGCAGCTTGCAGCACGCCGTCCTCACGTTTAGCCGGTCTGTATCTATAGCTACACGCTGCAGTCGTGGTGGTGAAACGCAGGCCGCGTACACTCCAACACACCAGTGCATGCCTGCAGAAAACACTCATTCGTGGTGGAAGATCTTTTCTTTTGTTTGATCTGAGCTCTCCAACCGTTTTTAAATATTAGAAGGAGAGTTGACTTTATAAACATACCAATACGGTTCTATGTGAGGATGCATAGAAAGCTGGATGTGTTTATGGCTGCATCGTCTGTTCTGGTTCATTTTTGTGCTTTTGTGTTACTAACGTGACACCGGTGGGAATCAGCCGTATGTTGATGTTCGCTTCCCGAGATTCCCCTTTTACTCCCACTGCCCTCTTTTTACCCCCTCCTCCAATTCCCTTAACTTTCCCCCCTAATAGCGTGAAGCATTGTATGCATTTTGAGCTTTGTAAAGGTCTTTTTTAAACACTTATTTTGTGTATAATGTAAAACTTTGTGTGTACTTTGGAAAAAAAACAAAACGTTTTGTGTCAAAAATCATTGCTTCATTTAAATAAACAGCAACAACAAAAAAAAAGGAAAAATATATAAAAAAAAAAGTGCAACAAAAATTTACTATAAATGATATGAAATGTTCTGCAGTAAAGAGGGACTTCTGGTGCCTTAAAAATAAAGTCAATCAAATCCAAAGACATTTCTTGGCTCTTTTTTCTGGTCGTTTTTGCATAAAAAACTGGTTAAGGGAATAGAACCAACTCTTACTTTGATATGAGACGTGTTTGATCTGTGTTAAATAGTTCTGTAATCCTAAATCATCCCCAACCATGATGCTACCACCACTGATTGATTATTGTAGGAAAATGTTGTCGGATTTGTGTTTAATCTCCTACTGATCCATCATGAGTCCAGAGGCGGAGCATATCAGAGATAAGCCCCTCCCACTGTCCCTCTGGTGAGCGGATCGATCGTTTTGATGTGGAGACATATCCAAGGCTGAAAATGACACAAAGACAGAAGAGGATCTGCCTGTAGTTCACTGCAGAGCCACCAGGAGGAGATGTTGGTTTACATTTCCCATCTCCTCAAACCTGCAGGTAATTACTGGGGGGGTCAGTGGTTGTGTGTCCTCATGGGGAGGGAGGGGCTTGTCCTTTTAACCGCATTGATGAGGATTGTTCTTGTTCACCTCCTGCTCAGCAGCTTCATCGCTCAGATGTTCGGCCTTTAACTCCTAACATGTTGGTGTTGTCGACAGAAATCTGCTGCTCTTACGGAGTTTTTAGTGAAAATTCCTGTGTTTTTCCTTCATGTGGATGCAGTCAGATGAGTGTGAAACAGAGGAGGACTTGTAGACCCTGTTGGTTCCTGCGGTTGTAGCTGTTCCTCTGCTCTGCCTTCATTTCTCTCTTCCTGCAGACGGCTCTGGATCTGACACTTCAATAAATATGAACCTTTTTTTTCTTTTTTCATTCTCTGAGGGAGGATTCACTTAGAATTCCCAAACAGCCTCAGAGGACGACAGCTCTCTAATCTTTAGCTGTAGATCCAGTTTAAACGATGATGTGCTAGAATTTTACACAAAATAAACCCAAATCGGAATTATGATTTTAATGTGAAAAAACAAAATCAAATTAAAAACACACTTTGATCTTATTTTGATCTATTTCCGAAACATTCCGGGTGGTCTTGTTACAATAATTATGCAGTTTTAAGCCAAATTGTTTTGAAAAATTTTAGTTTTTAGGACATAGTTTCTGCAGAGTGGCAGTAGAGTATTAGAAATTCACCTCTTGAGTTGTGGGTGGGACTATTGCTGCAGAGCAACCCCACCCCCCTTCCCCTCACTGTTACTGAGATTCCCCTCACTGTTACTATTTTTAGCCCAAATCAAAAATATTGTTTCCTAGAACATTGTTTTTAGCTTATAGTCTTTTTAGTCTTGATACCCAACAACTTCCATACAGAAATACTTTTGCTCTTAATTTTCTTTATTCATGTCCTCCATCATGAGAAAAATGCCACAAAAATATGTTAAAAACTTCAAAAACACGATTCTATCGCAGTGAGTCTTTAAGGATTTTGATTTTATACTTAACTGAACAACAGTTTAAGGTTTTTATTTCTTCTCTGCCTCTTTTTAAAGGTTTACCACAAAAGAAGCATTGCATCATGGGTTGTCAGAAATTGGGGCATTTAAACCTTCAACAAAGCTTTTAAAAACCAAAACTCCAGTGCTCCACATGTCCAAATTCCCTCACTACTCCCTGTACTGTAAAGGACGATCCAGTTCCCTAGAATTTGATCTAATTCAGATGCGTGCTTCTGTTTTCTTTTAATAAGAAAATATGATATCACTAATTTCCAGAAGTAAAAACTTCATTAATATGAACATTTTATGAAGACTATTTATGAATCCAATGTGTTCTGATGATAAAAACTCCTAAAAAAAAGTCAATTTATAAACAAATCGTTCAAACGCAATGCATTGTGGTCTAAATTCCGTTTTTTGCAGAGACTTCTGGGGAAATTTCCAGGGCACTGATGTTTGAAACTAGAAAAAATGGCAGGCGACTTATATAGAGCACTAAATGGTGAGTATATTTGGACTGTAAGGTAATGCTCAGATGTCCTTTTTTTTTCTCCATCTGATTGAAATGCAGCAGCAGGACCTCGAAGATAAAAGAGCCTCATCTAAAGCAACGTGAAAGAACATGAACCAAAACATCAACAGACACGCTCAGGTCGTCCTGCATCACAGGTGTGTTTACTACAGCAGCACCACACCTCCAGATACTGGATGGGGAGCTGGGAGTGAGAACGTGTTGGTCCTGATCCAAAAACTGTTAAGATTTAATTATAGGATTTTGTGATAAATTTGAGGCTGTTTTGATTTTAAAAGGAACCATTTTAGTTTATCATCTAACCTCTAGGTGACTCGATGTGAACCTAAACAACAAAAGAAAAAACTTCATGTACTTCGTGTACTCTAATTAGATTAGAAATGGTTTATTTCAAGCAATCAAGAAGAAAAAAGTAAATTAATCTGCAATACAATCTACAATACATGTCAAACACAGGATCACTAAACATTAAGAGATTAGGGGGAAACAAACTCATATAATCCCACCCCGGCTCAACCATACCATTTTGTTTATGTGTGTTAATCATTATCCAGTTCGTAATTTAAGATCATATATTTATATCTTTTCCAACAAACATTCAGGATATTAAGTTCAATAAAACATGATTATTAAGTAGATATAACTCTATTGTTATTGCATATGCAGAGCTATTATTAAAATTGAGACAAAATATACAGATTATTGTTTCATTAGAAAAAAAAATACATTCTAATGAACCTTGTTTCATATAAATGAACCATCAAAACTTGTTTGAGGACGTCGACGTTTGGATGACGAGTGGCTTTTAAATGTCCTTTCTAAGAGGATTTCCGCTGTTTTTTTCCCGCCCATTTTTGGGTTTCATTTGTCTGAAGATCCAAAGACGGTCTCGTCTCCCTTCAATGAAGCTGTAGACTCTTTTTTGAGGCGTGTTCATCAGCAAGCGGCTCTTTCAGGGTCATCTTGGGTCACTTTTGTCTCCCTCCAGTTTGTCTCTGATAAAGGTGAGAAAATCAAACATTTTCTCCATTTACACCAGAGTCATTCTGCGCTGGAAGTTTGATCTAAAGGCTCCAAAGCTCAGCAGTCAGAGGAGCGTCTCTGGTTGTTGTAAACCACCTGAATGTGTGTGTGTGTACGTGTGCACGTGTGTGTAATGATGATGAGGCGGGAAGAGCCAGAGAGCGAGAAGCATCTTGATTAATCATGATTGACTCATTCAGAGCTCACTCGTCTTCTCCCCTTGCTCCTTCGCTTCAACTCCCCTTTTCTGGCTTGATTACGGAGACGTATCTCTCCTTCCCTCTCCTTCCCTCTCCTTCCCTCTCCTCCTCCTCCGTCTCCCTCCATCTGACACCCTCCCTCCCTCCCTCCACCTCCCACCTCAGCGCGCTGGTTTATTCACACGTCCCCCTGGAAAAGAGGCTGTCAATCTCCATCTGACGCATCTCCATCCTCCACGTCCCCTCCGCCCATCCATCTCTGTCTTCTCCCATTCATCTCCGTCACTCCGCTCTTCTTTTTTCCTGGGTTTCACTCATCCCTGCCTCCCTCTGACCCGTCCGTCCACACTCGTGTGCTTCAAAGGTTTCCTCTGTTTACCTTTGTTCCTCCTCGGTTTCTGGAATGAAGCGCCGTGTCACGTTCAGGCGTGACAGTCCGGACTGGAGCTGGAGGAGCAGTCGGTGCTGTGGAGCTACCCCCCCGGCGGGAAAACACAAACAGACACGTCGGTGTGTGGACACAGCAAAAAGAACACAAATTTAAGAAGAAAATCCCTAGATCACATGTGTTAAAGTCAAGGCCCGGGGGCCAGATCCGGCCCTCCAGTATTTCATTATTATTAATGTCTCGATGTTATCTTGCGCTCATTTCTAACTTGTATAATTTAAAAAAATATATATTTTTATGGAGAGTAAAATATTGAAAGTTATTTAAGGTTTAAATTGATTTATTCTGGAATAATATTCCTGCCTTATTATTATTCATAATTATAATAAAACGTTTTAAAAATGTACAGTTTTGGCATTTACTAAGATTATTTAGGCTATTTTGGAGTTTAGCTAGTATTTCAGCTGCATGCTAGCTGTTTTGGCTAATTTAAGCTTTTATTTTTAAGTTTTTTGGGGCTGTTTTGGAGTTAGCCTAGTATTTACATGCTAGCTGTTTTGGCTAATTTAAGCTTTTATTTTTAAGTTTTTTGGGGCTGTTTTAGTGTTAGCCCCGTATTTTAGACTATTTGAAGTTTAGCTATTTTTCCGCTACATGCTAGCTGTTTTGGCTAGTGTTTTTTTTTATTTTTTTTAAGACAAATTTGGCATTTAACTAATATTTTAACTGGCTATCAGCTTTAGGATTTTAAGCTATCAAATTCAGTTTACAGCATTCACACTAGGATTATCACCGGTAATACTATATATCTAGTTCATAATTATGTTAAAAAGTTATAAAAATGTAGTTTTAGAGTGTTCAATAAATGTTGATCCTGTTCGGCCTGCGACCTAAGGTGTGTTTTGGATTTTGGCCCCCTGTACGATTGAGTTTGACACTCCTGCTTTAGATAGTTGTGAAATGATCGTCTGTGCAGTAAGTCACTTTTACTTTACAATAAATCATATTAGAATAGAGAATAGAAAGGCTTTATTGTAACTGTACAGGTACAACATTTAGCAGTAACTTCCTTGTGCAAAAAGCTGCTAAAACAAGGTGTGTTTTTTTTTTTTTTTTTTTAATGCTATTTACAGTTTGTATTTAGGTCTGAGACAGCTCTGAGGGAAAAGCTTTCTCTTAAGGTTTATCCAGACTCAAAGTCCTCTAAATTTGGTCTGGTTTGAATTCCAAACCCTGCATTTGGTCTGTATTCAGACTGGTGTCTACCGGACATTTCTGTTTCAACTCCAACCCCAACCATGTGACTAAGGATCTCTTCAGTCATTGGTCAGGAATAACGGGGGGCGGGGCAAATCAATGAGATAAAGAAAAATGCACTTTGTGATCTTTGTTGGGATAATTCACCAGTTTTTAGCGTCTGTATTCAATTCCATTTTATTTATATATCCCAATATCACAACAGAGTTGTCTTAGCAAACTTCATACCAGTAATTGTCCAAAAACATAAAATCAGTTATAAAAAAGAAACAATAGCTGATTGCTAAACTAAACTAAGCTAAATTGGACATCCCTGTCCTCAGACCCCCCTCTGTAAGGAAATACTCCTAAAATAATAAATAAAAACAGATGGACAGACTGGTGATGTCCTGCTGATGGACTGTTAAAGAAGAATTAGCTTATCTAACTCTACAACTACAGGTTAGAATAGTGTAGCAGATGGAAGTGGAGAGTAGCTGGGGGAGCAAAATGAGCCAGAGGCGAGGTCCACGGCCAAGGACAGGAGCGCAGATGAGCCACCTGGAATCTGGAATCTCCCTCTCCCCCTGACGGGGAGTAGGTAACATGAATCGCACTGCACCAAAAGTGTATCAACGTCTGGTTCAACACTTTTTACTGCTACTTTAGTACGTGGAGGCATGCTCCGAGACGGTTACTAAGGAGACGATGGCTAAGAAGGTACGCTGATGAGTGTTTATGACGTATAGATTGTTGGGAAAACAGTGAGAAGCAATTTGGATCACATTAAAAGTTGTTTTAATGTGATCCAAATTCAACCGATCACATTTTATTGACTTGACGTGGTTCATCGTTGCTCCGCTGCTCTTTTTACATCCTGTAATGCAACGGCTTAAAATCTCATAAATGAACAAAAAAAGTGGTTACTGTTAAATTACGAGAATAAAGTTGTATATTTATGACTTCAAAGGTTAAATTTGACTTTAAATCTTGAAAAGAACTCATAACTATTATGCTATTTTTAGCCCAAATTTAAAAAATATTGTTTTCTAGAACATTGTTTTTAGCTTACAGCCTCTCAACATAACATTAGAGGTGCAACAAAAATGGCGATAAAAACATTATTTCAATCCAGCTGTACAGTTTGGATCCAGCTTCCAGCTCAGACGAGGAGAACAAAGACGATCATGGATCTATTGTCTGTAAGTGGATGAAGATTGGAGCTTGTGACTCCGCCCTGCGTATTTTCTTCGTCACAAATACGATCTTTTTCAAACTGTATTTGTTCCTCATTCACAACGATTTGAATAAAGAAATACTCAGAAATGCAAATTTCATCTTCATTTTTTCTCATCATTTTTATAAGAGTGGGTCTTTAAGGAAATCCTAATTTGCTTTTTTTTCTTTCTTTTCAAGCATTTAATCACATTTTGTGAAGGAATCATTAATTTAATGGATTAATTGTGATATACTATATGTGAACTGTATGTATAAGAGCTAAGGTCTATTTATTATTCAGAACAATTATAATATCACGATGATATCATCTTTTTTTGACTAAAATTCATAGATTTGATCTGTATTTCGATTTCTTTTTTTCCTCTATTTTCTAAGAAATTGAAATGAATCAGTCAAAACCTGGAACTGGATTGTTGCTGGAATCAGAATAAAACTGGGTTCCAGTTGTGGTTTTTTCCTGTGTAAGGAGAGAAATAGTTCTCTTTTTGTGGTCTTTATTCAATCGTCTTCCACAAACATCCACTTTCCCCGACCCTGCAGTCTGTTTTCCCGTCCCTGCTGTGCGTCTCCCCGCTCTGGTAATGCTGTTCGGCGTGGAAACACCCCCCCGCCCCTGTGTGGTTAGTGGGCTGTCACCCAGCTGCCTCTGATACTTCCTGCCTGTCACTTCCAATCCTGGTGGGTGTGTTTAAACAGGCTCGCGCGTCTCCTCAGCCTCCGCCGTTTAAGAGCATTATTTATGGGCCCGTCCGCGGGAAGAAGCCGTTTCTCTAAAGTCTGTCGGAGAGCGAACAGTAAAAGCGTTTGTGTTTCACTTCCAGCCGCACACAAACTCAAAGGCACGTTTACATGCGAGCAGCTGCAGTGTAGCTGTGCAAACACACACACACACGGGGCTGGCTCCCCAAAGCTGAAAGCCAAATTCATTTAGCCAGAGCCTTCTCTGTACTTTCCCCTCACTCAAGCCCCATTTGCAGACTGCAGCGCTGCGCCTCCTCTTTGGTTCTGGTGGCAGGAGGAGAGCTCTCCTTCTCTTCCCATTTCTCTCCCTCTGTCCTCGTTATTCTTTCCCTCCATTTCTACATGGTTTTCTCACAGTGTAACTGAGCGAACGCTCACAATCGTGAACGAACCTCTGAACGGGCGGCTAACTCAGTCGTACATTTGCCAAAATCCAAAACACACCTGAGGTCGCGGCTAAACAGGATAAACATTTATTGAACACTCTAAAACTACATTTTGAAAACTTTAAACTGTAACTTTTTAACATAATTATGAACTAGATATATAGGATTACACGCGATAATGCTAGTGTGAATGCTGTAAGCTGAATTTGGGAGCTGAAGATGCTGAAATTAATAGCTAAAAACACTGAAGCTGATCGTCAGCTAAAATATTAACTAAATGCCAAATTACCCTAAAAAAACGTTGGTGACAGGGATGTACATACATTTATTAAAAATTTGCTTTGTGGGATTTTAACCTCTCTTTCTCAATCTTGCTTGAGGTCATGATGAACTCTTTCAAGAGGGTTGGTTCCTAAGCTGAAGGCTGTGTGGAAGTTGATATAATACAGATACTTGAGGGGACTGATGCGACCTATTGTACTGAACTGGGACATTAACGATAGCAGAACCAGTTTGCCGCTGTTTCGACCCCCCCCCCCCCACTCCCTTAGAGCCACAAACATAAGTGTAACTATGGACCGCCCCAAATGTTGTAAAAAAGAAGATGTGGACCAAGAACTTCAGAGTGGAGACTGGTTTCAACATTCTCTGTCTGTTCTCCTTGAGCAAAGCAGCCAAAACAGCTAGCATGTGGCTGAAATATCAGCTAAACTCCAAAACAGTCCAAAAATCTTGCAGAAAGCTAATTTAGAAAAATTTTAAACCTTAACTTTTGAACATAATTATGAATAATAAAAATGCAGGAATATTATTCCAGAATAAATCAACTTGAACCTTAAATAACTTTAAATATTTTACTCTCCATAGAAATATATTCTGTCAAAATAATACAAGTTAGAAATAAGCACAAGATAACATCAGTCCATTAATAACAATAAAATAAAATGATCTGGAGGGCCGGATAGAACTACCCAGAGGGCCGGATCCGGCCCCCGGGCCTTGACTTTGACACATGTGCTCTAATCGGAGAGAGTTCATGGAACTGCGTTTCAGGCGTTATCCTCCATCTGCGGCTCCTCTGTGCTCCTTCTTCAGAACTCCTGGAGGTCAGTGCTGTCGAGCTCAGAGGAGTTGCAGGAGCCTCAAAAATCAACCAATTTATCGGGAACGCAAACAGAAAAAGTTCATTTCTTTTCACTTCCAGAAACAACTTGCTTGGCCTCCGTGCTCAAAATTTGCTGCAGGACATTTAATCTGACAAAAGCCAGACCTGAATGAAAGCTGGAAGTTTTTAAAGCTGAGCAGATGTACAATTCCACATTCCTTAACTTAATTCCTTCACTCTTTCCCGTCTGCTGCCCTGATCAAACCCGCATTAACAAATTCATTAAAAAAACGCTTCTTTAAGAAAAGGCAGCTTTTCTCTTGGTTTTATCTCCATAGCAACCATTTTATTTTTTGGTCTCCTGGGGGTGACGAACAGATCCATGTCATTTTGAGAAGAATTTACTAAAGTAATTTGGGGGATTTCCTTGGCAACAGAGTTTTTTGCTAACCACACCCACAATCCTCATGTGTTCACATTGTGTAGCGTATCATTTCATTCAGCTTCAGACAATGATTCACGTTTTAAATGTTTACATTATTCCAGTAAAAAGTGTGCGATCAACTATTGTTAGCTTACCACGCTAACACAGCTAATTCCAATATTTTTAGTAGTAGTTACTCAGTAATGCTGGGGGAGTTTGTAAGCGACAGATTGAAATCTCTAGGAGTTTAAATTAGTAGCTGTTTTTTTTTTTTCCCAGTTCAAGAGGTCAAAGGTCAGCTAAACTCTGTTGTGGTTGTAGACTTAAGATGGCGGCTTGTGTGTGAAATTTTGTGAAGATCAAATCAAAGTTTTATTTTTTCATCATTTCCTCAAATTGTGCAAAAATGTGAAAATTGTCATGTGACACAAAATGGCCGCCAAATCCCATAATAACTTCAAACCTTTATTTGCATATTTCTGTTGCAAATGTTTTCTTTGACCCCATTAGTTTTGTTTTTTAATGGTTTCTCCCGCTCTGATGATTGATAAATTATTATTATAATTCCCACAATTCATGGTCACCGAGTTCTAGTCCAGATTTTGGTGAGTTTTTGAGTCTGTGGCAAGGAGGAAATGTTCGCTCAAATGCGCAGAAATCAAAAATAATTTGTTGAAAAATTTTCTGGTTCTTCAGTCCAGGGCCGATGTGGAACCGAATCATCAAAGCGCTGCAAGAATTGACAACAATAGAAATGTTCTTTTTGCACATTTTGAGGCTTTGGTGAAATTTCAAGGTAGAAGACCTTCTTCCAGGAACTTTTGGTGAAAGTTACTTCCTCTCCTTATTACTGCTTAACTCTTTCTTATCTCTTATCAGCCAATCACAATCAGTTTTCACCTTTAACCTCTTTATACCTGAAAC
>NC_050515.1:2683607-2690473 GCF_002922805.2 Oryzias melastigma | reverse complement strand
ACTCTTTCTTATCTCTTATCAGCCAATCACAATCAGTTTTCACCTTCAACCTCTTTATACCTGAAATTATTTCCAATTATCAAGATTATAAATTAAGTGGAAATTAAATTAAATTGCACATTTCTAATTAGCGACATATAGCATGAAGAGTCTCTTCAAATTCATCTGGCTGTTGCATTTTACTCTGTAGATCTTCATTAGGAAGTCACCTTTATTTTTGTGGGGGGGTGTGTTATCGTGGCTGCAGGATGGAATGTCTCCAACCAAATCCATTCACCACAACAACACTGAGGGAACACTTCAGGGAAAAAGTGATACATTTTCATAGAGTTTTTCCAAATTTTATTTTTATTTTTTTTACTTTACTTTATTTTTTTTGCCCTCTTCCCTTTGATTTTGCACATTTTATTCTTCCTTTCTTTGCACCTTGATGTCTGGAGTTGTGACGATTGAATTTCCCCTCAGCAGGATCAATAAAATGTATCTTCTTTTATTTTTTATGTGATCTTTGAAAGAAAGAACACATCGTGGGAGGGTCTGGAGGCAGGTCAATTAACAGTAAAAACAAGAAAAAAACACAAGTATCAATAGAAATAATAGTGTTGAAGTAAACTACACAAAAAAGTGGCTAAAACCTTTTTTCAGAGGACACAAGTGACATTTTTCTGCTGCAACTTGTAGAGAAAATACTGTTGTTAACAATGTGAGAGGGGCCAACTCACAGGATCCACAGTTTGTTAAAAAATATATATCAGATATAATGTACCATTGTGATCAGAAAGGCTCAGATAAAACAAATGCTGGAGGAAAATTAAGGCTAAATTAGAAAGTTGCTGCACAGCAAAAACACAAAAGTTGCTTCTGTTTCTATGAGAAACGTGTTTCCTTAAACATATCAAATCAAAAACAATCTCATTAAAAGCTCAAATCATAAAGTAAATTAACAATCAACGTTTTAAAAGGAGAAAGTTTCTGATAAAACACCTGGAGACATAAGGTTGGTCTGAACTGCGTCAGAGAGGAGGCGGGGCTAACGCCATCTCTGTTTAAAGAGCCTCTCCACCAGCGTGACCTTCAAACCCAGTTTTCCCTCCACTGTGTATTCATAAACAAACTCTTCAGAATAAAAGCCTCTCTGGAAGGACTGCAGCTCAGAACAAGGACGCAGAATCTCCCTCCTTTTTGCTCTGCTGAAAAAACATTTGAATATTTTTAAAAATATTTGATTCAGAAGGTGTTTGTCATTGATTTGTCATTGATTTTTGGATAATACCCCACAGTGTTTGCTTTAGTGGTTTAAAAATACACATTTTTAGTGAAAATAAAGATATTTTTGTCTGAATTGCTTCTATTTTTGGAAAGCTGCTTTTGGAACCGTTCCGAACAAATATCTGTGTTAGTTATTTGAAGAGGAATCCATCACAGACCTAATAATGAAACTCAAACATTCGTCACACGTTGGAGTTTACTCTCCGTTTCATCTCACAGCGACGCCTTTTGTGTCTTCTTGCTTTATTCATTTTCTACTGACGCCAACGTCGCTTTTAATCTTCGAAATTCGCTTTGAAGCCGTAAAGCCGTCTCTGGCGCCGATCCAGTCCTTTCTTCAGAACTCCGATGATTTGTGACCTTGGGTTTTTGTGTGGGAATAACAACAGTTGGGCTTTTTCCAGCAATAATTCTGAGGAAAAGCCAGAGGATCCCGTCTCTGTGGTGACTGATGTGTTGAGCGTCAACAGCCGGTTCACGCGAGGTCAGCCGCTCACCTCGCCTGAACCCGCTCATGTTCTTCCTCTCCGTCTGGTCGCTTCTATTCTTTCTGGAAAGCACTTTCATTTTAATCCTCATCACTAATTCATCCCCCGACAACTTCCATCCGCCGGTGCCAGATCAGGTATAAAAACAGTCATCACAAACTTAAGAAGATCTTTCTGCAAACTCTTCTGAGTCCGTCTGAATGTTTCACTGTTAATCAAAGTTTCAGGTGTAGAGGAGAGAGTGGTCTGAAGATCAGCTCAGCTGCTTTGTGTTCCTCACACACTTCTTCTTGGCTTCATAATTCAGACTTCTGCAGGTTGTCTGCCTCCTTCTTTCTTTGTTTGTTCACATTAAAGATGCATGAGTGTTCTGCAGCACTGTTGTATCTGCAACATCAAGGTTTCAACTGCAGCTCATGATGTGGAAAATATTTAGACTTTTGACATCATCCCTTTTTTTGAGACAGTGTTTATTCATTTCTGATTTCTGTATCTTTTTCAGGCTTTTTTTTCCCACGGTTGTCTATTTGCTTAATATTTGCTTTTTGTTAAAGAGCAGATTTCTCAGCAATTCAATTCATTTTTTTAATATAGCACAATAACACAAAAAACAAACAAGAAAAGAAAAATGGCCTCAGACTAAATTAAACTGGCTGTCCCTGTCCTTAAACCCTCCTTCCTGGTTAGGAAAAACTCCTACATAACCTGATTCAGGAAGAAAAAGAAGAATAGAGTTCAGCCAGATAGGACTGGGGAACAGGTGAGGGCGAGGTCCACGGTCAAGAGGAGCCTGAGGCGAGGTCCACGGCCAAGAGGAGCCAGAGGCATGGCTCACAACCAAGATGAGCCAGGGGCGAGGTCCACGGCCAAGACGAGGCAGAGGCGTGGCTCACAACCAAGATGAGCCAGGGGCGAGGTCCACGGCCAAGACGAGGCAGAGGCGAGGTCCACGGCCAAGATGAGCCTGAGGCGTGGCTCACAACCAAGACGGGCCAGAATCGCGGTCCACGGGCAAGAGGCGCGGCCCACGGCCTAGAAGGGCCAGAGACTCGGCCAAGACAAGCCAGAGGCGCGGCCCACGGCCAAGATGTGCCGGAGGCGCGGTCCACAGTCAAGATGAGCCAGAGACACGGCCAAGACAAGCCAGAGGCGCGGCCCACGGCCAAGATGTGCCGGAGGCGCGGTCCACAGTCAAGAAAACCCGGAGGCACGGTCAACGGCATAGACAACCCAGAGGTGCGGCCCACATCCAAGACAACCCAGAGTTGTTGTTCACGGCCAAGACGAGCCAGAGTCGTGGTTCATGACCAGGAAAAGCCAGAGACACAGTTTACAGCCAAAAACAGGAGCACAGATGACCCACCTGGAATCTCTTCCACTCTGAGATGCGAGATGACATCAGAGGCATGGTCCACGTCCAAGACGAGCCTGAGGTGTGGTCCATGGCCAAGAAGAGCCTGAGGCGTGGTCTACGACCAAGAACAGGGTCACAGTCGATCCACCTGGAATCTGAAACTTGTCACATATTGATGTTTGGTTACGTACCCCTCCACGTCAAAAATGTATGTTTTGGGTGTCCCCAACTTGTCGTTGTTTGACGTCCTGGCTGTTCCCATTAAATCATGGGTCCCAACTTCAAGGCCAACCTGCCCAATACGCAGAGTGCACCAGTGTCCTAACCCAGTACCAGTTCGTTCCGGTCCCGGATTAGGGTACACGTACCGGTCACGTCCCAAGGGCCATCTTGGATGTGGTTCCTTTCTGGAATAAACCAAACAAAGAATAAACTCTTCATTTTAGCTTTAAACCGTTTAAAACCAGAACTTTAGCTACAGTGTTGACATTCTTTCAACTAACTTTTTAGTCATTTATGGAATTAACGTTGTCGAGAAAAGTTGCTGTCTGTCGTTTGAAAACACAGCTTTTCTCAGCGGACTCACATTGATAGCGTTAAAGGTTGAAGAAGTAAAAGTGAAAGAGCATGTTTTATTTGGCGACATCTCCAGTGTTAAAGGGTTAAGCATGGGCGAGGAAGGGTCATGATTGGACATTTTAAAATCCAGATGTTACATTGGTAAAATTCTTAACCCGTTCAAAATGCTCCAAAGAGCCTTTTAAAGAGCAGAGAAGGAAAAAAAAAACTGCAAACTTACAGGAACTGAAGAAACACTGAAGAATTACTTCAAGTTTTTAGTGCTTAAGATTGTAAACCAAGCCAAGGCTTTGGCTGAATAAATAATGACGGAGTCATAATTCATGTGTTTCACTCCTCTGAGGCTCAAAAGACGACTGCTGTCAGGAAGAAAAACCACTTTATCAAACATTTGTTTGTGTGTGAATCATTTTCATTCATGTATAACTTCTAATCGATGTTATCTCATTCTTGTTTTGAATCCTACAATAAAGTATAAACATTAAAGTATAACCTTTATTAAATTGTTTATCTTTTGTCCACATTTCCGAGATTAAAAAAAGATAGAATGATGAGGCAGCAGAGCGCCGGGGAAAGCGTATTCCGTTACGTAACTGAAGGTGTAATGCGGGGACAAAAGTGCAGTAATAAGATAATGTGTTGCTCTGCCTGTGAGCTGGCAAGATAAAGAGACAGAGAAAGAGGAAGCAGGAGGAGGGCTGCTGCCAGAGGGGTAATGTTGGAGCATCAAGCACGCTGTGTTGATTTGATTAAATCCAGGTCTGGTCTATTTGCAGGAGGCCTAGTTACTCAGCTATATTTGTACAGCGCTGTCTGTGGAATTCTGACAGAGATCTGAGGCCTGGGAGTAGATTGTAAAACACGTCTACAAACGACACACGTCCTGGGAGAGATGCGGCGCCTTTATTTATTCTGAATGAATCTGTGCGTCTATGTTTGGTACTGCGGGACAACATTTTCATCTGTGAGAAAACAGCAAAACATTTGACTTTTATTTCTTCCTACCTTTGCGGTGGTTTGTTCATATAAACTTCTCCAAGCAGAGAAATGATTGCGTCATAGCCTCCACTTTCAGTTCAAAGGTCAAACCAGGAAGTGCCAAATGTTGCAGTTCCTCAAGTGACCACTTGGGTCTGGCTTCTAAATGGCAGTTTATTTAATTGTAGCTCAAATTTGTGCTTAGAAGAAGCTTTCCCGCTGAAGCCTCCTGAGTTGATGGGTTCAGTTTGTTCATGACACGCTTCTGTCTAATAAAGAAGCTCCAGTCCACTCTGTGGTTTTGTGTGTTTATTTCTTTTTACAAAATCAGTGTGAGAAAATGTTTGTTTTATATGATGTAATGAACTTGTTTAACAAAGGGTAGAAAAGGTGATGGAGAGATGTAAAAATAGCGGCCAACAAAAGCAAACAGTCCAAGATCTTGTCTACATCTTAACCTTAAGTCTTGAGTGGGCGCTCACAACAAATCAACCAACAACTAACCCAACCAACAACCAATTTAACCCAATCAACCAAAAAAACAACCCAAAATTAACCAATCATACAACACGCCCACAAACAAACCAAAAATCAACCAACAACCAACCAACAAACCCACCAATCAAACAACCAACAAATAAACCAAAGAATCAACCAACAAACAAACAAACCAGCAAGTCAACCAACCAATCCAACAACCAACCAACAAACCCACCAATCCAAAAAAACAACCACTTCAACCCAACCTACTACCAAACAAACTAACAAATCAACCAACAAACCCTTCAACCATCCCAACAAACAAACAACCAAACAATTCAACCAAACCACCAACCTACCAACTCAACCCAACAAAACAAACCAACCAACCAACCAACCAACAAACCCACAAACCAACCCCAAAAAATCCATTAACCAACCAACCAACTCATCAAAAAAACCAACCCCAACTGACTAACAATTCAGCAAACCAACAAACCAACCAACAAACCAACAAACCAACCAACCACCATAAATCACAGTTCATGTTCATAAATCCAGTGTGATGCAGGTAAAGCAGCGTTGTGTTCATTCACAAGTCACATTCGTGTTCTGGTGATTGATCATCAGTGAAGTTCACATGAAAAAAGCTGAAACGGTTTTCATGAAGTTCAGCTCCACATCCAAAGTTTCTCTGAGATGATTGACAGCTGAGGTTTGTGTGTCCATGGCGACTGTGTGCAGCTCTGAGTGGATGTCTGTTGACAGCAGAGGAACAGTCAGCCAGTCCCAGGGCTCACTCTGAGCAGGTCGCACACAGACACGCACACAAATACACACATACACACAGTCTTGATGTTCACTCAATGTCACTTTGACATTTTCTCTCTCAGGGATTGCAGGGCTGCTGTCACCGTGGACAACGTGTCATAAAATGGAGGAAAATTATTTATGAGGCTCCTCTGTAGCGGCACACTTACAGTACGGTGACGACACGAGAAGTTTTTCATTTCGATTCTTGTCTGAAGGAAGATTTCTCTGATGTTTAGATTCATTTCTGAGGTAAAAGTCTGTGTTCACGTCAGTTAAAGCCCGTTAATAGTTTCCTTTGTTACCATGATGGATGTGAAACATGGGCGCAGATACTTTCAGGAGGTTCTCACACTTCTGCTACGAGAAACCAAACTCTGATGAGATATTCCTCCAGTCTGCATGGACAGGATGTATCCTTACAGTTCAATGGTCAATAAACAGCAGTTGACGTCTGAATACATTCTCTAAGATGCCGTTTTCCTCATTTTAAATTGATGCTCATTCCTCTTTATTGAAATTTAAAGTTACATTTAAATAAATTTCCGTCATATTTGGTCACTTTGATCAGCTCGCCCACAAAGTTGTTGATCCAAAACATTTTTACAAGATCCCCATGGTCTAATCAGGGTCTGCGAGCCGGATCAGGCCGGATCATTACGGATTATTTTGTTAATAAATAAGAACGTTACTTTTACTCTGTTCATTCTATCTCTCTATACAAACATTTTCATTAAATGTCTTTTATTGACTGTCAGTACCTTTGTTCATCACATTTATCACTAACAATACATTTCATTTCAGTTGAGTTCATGTCAGATCCATCAGTTCCTGACAGAAAACTTTCTCCTTTTTCCTGTCACAGACGTGGTTACCACGGCGAATAGAGATGCTGGCACTGAGGTGAA
>NC_050515.1:2670780-2683597 GCF_002922805.2 Oryzias melastigma | reverse complement strand
TCCAAACCATAGAAACAACCATGTGACCACAGCCTTGGTCATGTGACACATTTGAATGTGTTGTCCTTATTTATTGTTTTCTTTTGGAAAGTGGATTAACAGAAATATTACAGGATTTTTTTAACTCAAAGTGAACCAGTTCTACTGCTGCTTTGGTCCAAAATAATAAAAATACTACTACTATAAATACTACCACTGATACTAATAATGCTAGTAACACTAATACTACTATTATTACTACCACTGATACTAATAATTCTAATAACACTTCTACTAATACTACTAAAACGACTAATACTACTATTAATAGTACCACTAATACTAATGACACCAATACTACTACTAAAACTACTACTAATACTACTACTGATACTACTGATAATGCTAATACTACTACTGAAAAAACGACTAATACTATTGCTAAAACTACTACCAATACTACTATTATTACCACCACTAATGCTAATTATGCTAATACTACTACTGCTAAAACTAATAATACTACTACTACTCCTAAAACTCCTACTAATAATCCTATTAATACTACCACTAAAACAAAGACTAATACTACTTTTTCTAAAACTATTACTAATACTACCACTAATGCTAATACCATTAAAACTACTACTAATAATACTACTACTGCTAAAACTACCACTAATACTACTACAAAGACTGCCACTTATACTAATAACACGAATACTACTACTTAAACTACTATTATTAATACTAATAACACTAATACTACTACTACAACTACAAAAACTACTACTAGTACTACTACTAAAACTACTAGTAATACTGCTATTAATATTAGTACAAAAACTACTACTAATATTCTTATTAATACAACTACTAATAAAAATAAGACCATCCTTCATAAAGATGGATTTTATTTCCCATAATCCCCGGAGTCAGCTGTTTTCTGTATATGTGTGCAGGCAGCTGGAGCTGCAGCTCCAGCCTCGGCGTTGCTTTGACTTCATCCTGCGTTTAACAGCTCTTTCAAAGCTGCAGCAGCTGACCAAAACCAGAGGAAGTAAAGTCGAAAATGGGGCTTTAATCAGGATTCTGGCTCCGGTTCAGCTCGCTGTGAGGCTTTGGGTTTGTCTCAGAGTTTCCAGCCAGTTTCCATCATTTAGCACAGAGTCCAGACCCACAGGATCTTGGAGAGATCAGCTTTAAACGGTTTGGGGTTATTAATGTCTATGAATCTTTGACTAACAAATCCTCAGTTAAGTGAACAGTTTTGGAGAGTTTTATAAAATTCCCGTTTTACTTGTAACTTCCAGGATTTTCTCCTTTTTTAAGCAAATATGACACAAACTAGAGAAAAAACAAGTTTTGATCACATTTAAAACATTAGAAATCCTTCAAAAATGCTCAACATCTACAGACCTCCTCCCTCCTTTTGTTGCAGGTGTTAATACAGGGAGAAACTTTAAATATTTTTAAGCACATTTCTTTCAAATGTACAGAATTAAAAAAATGTATCAATTGTAAATGTCCACAAATAATGTTTTAAGACTCATTCTGATCATCTTTTGGTCCATTTCCAGTAGTCTTTTAATTATGATGATGCCATTTTCAGCCCAAACTTTAAAAAAAATAAAATCTGTCATTTTTTAGGACATAGTTTCTGCAGAGCAGCAGGAGTTCATTTTTGTTGCTGTTCAACTTTGCAAAAACAAAACAAAAAACACATCATGAGAAAACAGATTTTCACAAAAATTCAGTTTTGCACTTCAGAAACTGTAATAACAAACATAAAAACATGAGAAAATCTCCCATGATCCTCTCTGACCCCGTTCACTATTTCCTTCATGATATTGTGATAAGATATTTCTCTGAAGACTCTTGAAAACGTCGCACTTCTCCCTAAACCTGCGTTTGAGTGTCTGCTCTCGGATGCTGGACCTGCAGCTCTGGTCTGGTTGTGTTTCTGTGGGTTTTGTTACTGCAGTTCAACAACACAACGTCCCCCAGGATCCACAAACATGGAAGCATGAATTTTTCAACACTGACATCCACCATCTGCACCCCGACTGACACACACAGACACGTGCACACATGTACACACACACGCATGCACACAAACACTAATAACATATGCGTATTGATACATGTGCACACATACAACACAAGTCCACACATAAAAATAAACATGCATTCACACGTGCATACACACACGTGCACAGAATACATAAATGCATACAAACACACACACATATGCAGACATATCAATATGTACAGACACGAAATATACGCATCCACAGAGATATGCACACAAACACATATGCACACACACAAATCTATTTACACATATCTGCAAACACACACTTGCACACATACAAAAACACAAGCACACACATATATGCATACACACATGTGCACACAAAAAACACATATACATGCATGCAGACACACACACTCATGCACGTACACACAACTGCACACAGGAACACACAGATATACACATACATGTGGACTCATGTACATGCAACACAATTATACATGCACACATACACACACATATTTACCCCCCCCCCCCACACACACACCCTCAACTCCACACAGGCCTACATGTTCTTGTACCCACGTTGGTCCGTCTCACGTCTCGGTTCTTTTGAATTCTGCTTCTGTCACTACGAGCCTGCTGGTCCGTTTCAGTCTTCCATAAAGTTTCCTTCTGTCAGAATCTTGAAAGAACAGAACAAAACGAAGTGAAGCAGAAGAAATGGATCTTTGATGTGATTTATATTCTTGATACGGCAGCAGATTCCTCTCTGGTCAGACGCTGATGATCCTGATGAGCTGATGGATCAAACTGATCTCCATGACGTCTTCCTGCTCAGAAATCATCTCTGGAAGGAGCTGTGTGGTTTTCTGTTTCAGCTGATGATGAAAATCCTCAGAACAGAGCGATTCTCTGAAGCTTTAAACACCAATGATGCTGATGCTTTTGCTTTTTATGACTCATAGAAAGCAAATAAGATCAATCAAAAGTACAAATGGATCAGCCTCCATGCTGCTGTTTCTCAGTCAGAACTTTATTTGTGGGACCTCCTGGGGGGGTTTGGTTGTCAGGAGACGGTGGTGTTTCCACTGTCCTACAGACCTGCTTGTTTTAAGGACTGTGTTTGGAGAAATACTCCAATGATGCAACAGGCAGCAAGCAGTCGATTCTAAACTTTACTCTGCGTTTTATGAGCAAAAACCCACAATTCCTAGAGTCTTTGGATGTTTCTGTACTTGCTGGTTTGTGCTACAGAACTTCTTTCATTTCAGTGTTTGTGCTGTTGATAAATTATGTGTTGTTGTTGGTGTAACATTCTGAGAATAAGACAAATCTGCAGAATATTTCCTCCTTTGAGTGGATTCTCTGAAATAGCTTCAGGATTTTCATTCCTTTTCATTGAGAACAGCAGCTTTAAGTGACCTGGAAGTTCCTGTCAATGCGGCTTTTTCATGAACCAATAACTAGAGACCTCTCTATCTCTCTACCTACAGAACTCTATCTCTACCTCTCTTTACCTCTCGCTCTCTCTCTCTCTACCGACCGACCGAGAAAGCTTTATAGAGCATGAGACTGGAAGGAGACATGTTTAAAATAAAAACATTTGAAAGAATATTTAACAGGTACATTTTTAGAAAAATATGTCAAAGAATTGCAAAAAATTCAAACACAAGAAAAAAAAATCAGAGGTAAATAAACTTAACTTGCGCGGTAAAAGTGAAACATTCGATTAATTAGCAAAATTGGTGTAATTCCGTTACATTTACAAATATCTGTTTTTTTAAATCAAATTACATTTTCAATTAAAGTCAATTAAAAATGTTGTTAATTGATCCAGTGTTTCACTTTTTTACAGTGTAAACACAACAAAGAGTTATAAAAAGAAAGTAAGAGATAGCAATGAATCGTGGGAAATCCAGCACTGTTGTTATGAAATAAGATAATGACTAAATTTCCACAAAATATCTCATTAAATATCAAAACTATTTCTTGGTGATAAAACTTTTCCTCTCTCAGCTGGGATTTTTTACCCCCAAAAAACAGCATAGAATGATTCTGACTTTACAGTCTTTCGTAGAATTAGAACCTAAAATAGTTTTAAGGACGTTTCCTGACTCATAAAGACAGAAAAGCAATCGTTTCTCCAAAAACATCAGACATTTTCTGCTGTTGATTTTGCACCGACACTCAACAAAATAACAGAGCAAACCTGCTGATTATCATGTATTAGAATCAGAATTTGACTGTCATAAATGCACGAAACACTCAGCTGTCTGATAAATAAAAGTTGAGGAACTTTCCTCTGCAATTTGAGATGAGAGCTCTCCCAAACGCTAAACCCACAAACAGACGAGTGCATGCGCACACTAACGGGACACGCTTCTTTCCTGCAGCCAGAGGCAGGAAATAAACTGGATGAAGCTAATTATGGCGCCGAGTGTAACTGCGCCAAGCCAGATGAGATAATCTCACAGAAACATATACAATCCCATCCAGACACGTCAATGCAAACGTTAAAACAGGCAAAGACGCACAGAAATAGCCAAATATTTGCACTGCGGGGTCAGGAGAGCACGAGTGTTTGTAAGCCCTCGGGGACCCGTAACACGCCGCAGGTAAATATTCTCGGCCATTTCTGCGTCCTGTGTGTGTGTGTTGGTCGGCACGCATCCGCCCGCATTCCTTTGTGTGCCGACGTGTGAACAGGCGTCTATTTATTCAGCGTCAAGCAGACTGGAGGTGATCCAGACGCCCACATCACAGGCCAGGTTTCTCTGTGGGTCTGCCAGAGCAGGGCTGCAGATCTTTGCTCCGGCTGACGTCTCTGTTAGTCTGAGGACAGAAGACGGATCGAGAAGACCAATTCATGACCAATTCATGACCAACAGCTTGAAGTTTACAAAGGAAATGTTTGAAGACGAGGAGAAAAGTACCTGCATGCTCGTCGTTAGCTGCTTTCTTTGGTTCCTGAGAGTCTTCCTCCATCAATAAAAGGTTCTCTTTCTGGTTGAAGGTGCAATAAGAGTCTTAAATCCTTCAGAATATGAAGAACAGCGACAGAAAAAAATGAAAATTTTAACAATTTTTCTAATGAATAATCAGATTTCTGTTCTAATTAGAAAAAAACTCTTGTTTCACTGACTGTATATGAGAACTGGACTGAGTGACCCCTCCCCCCTAGTGTTCCAAACAGGAAGTACTCACTGGCTTCAAAAAGTCAAAATCCCATAGATATTTAGAGACAGATAAACAACTATTTTTCATTTTATCAGAATAACAATTTTTGCTCTGATATTTTTTTCTGCACTTCAAGTTATAAACTGACCAATCAGATGCCTCGATAAAAGTAGGTGGAGCCTGCGTCTCCCCACGTCCAACTTTCAAAGTGTTTGACAGATTTGCCCGCTCTCGAGTGTTAGCGTTAACAAGCTCACTACTGATTGGCGAGAGTGGTTGCCATGGAAACGTTGACTCAGACCGACTCGGACCGATCGCTGCTTACTGCTAACGCCTGGCTCCAAAATGATCGGCGTCCGTGTCGCGATAAAATGACGACTGAATTGTGGTCATTCGGATGGAGCCGGAAGTAAAGTATTTGCTATGGATGATGTCACACTCACTCGGTCCAGTTCTTAGATACAGTCAATGACTACTACGACCAATCACCCATTTTCAAAAATATTATGAAAATGGGCGGAGTTAACTCTGGTCTCTATGGCCTGTGGCTTCATTTTGGCTTTGAGGTAATCCCAATCCTGTTGACTTCCTGTTGGTGTTTATCTTATTTTTTAATTTATTTGTTATTTTCAGAGCATCCATTGTTGACTAAACGATAAAAATGCAAAAAGGTTAAAACATCAAAGACAAGAAAACGTCTAAAGAGTGGCAGATCAATGCCACCGAACATGTTTATGATGGCGATAACGTGTATCATTTACCAGCAGCAGAAAACAGCAACATGGGGCCCTCTGCAGTGTTAATATTAAGGATTTGGTCCGACTTTACTAAAAAAGATAAAATAAACGAAATAAAAAAGAAAATTCACAATGGAGCTGGAGTTAGTTTAAAAGAATAAAATCTTAAAACGACATTTTCTGCCCCTCCACCATCACATTCTCTGTTTTTTATTTCTTATGGTGGACTGTTAGGGCCACTATTAAAGAAAATAAATGTATAAATATCTGAGAATAAAATTATAAAATGATGAGGGAAAAAAACAGCATTTCAAATAAAATCATAAATTTATGACTTTAAAATTCTTCATTCTATTTTTCAAAATAAAGTTCTAATGTAATGAAGCAATATTGATTTTTTTCTTATTATTTTATTATTTTATTCTCAAGAAATGTCGACCTTTTTCCCACAATTTTACAGTTTTGTCTTCTTTCACTTTAGAAAGTGCAGAAACAAATTTATTGCAACTAGATTTTTTCACATTACATCTTACTTTTTTTTGTTTGTTTTGTTTTTATCTCTTTAAAAAGTCTGTCTTAGCTTGCTAGCATGCTGTAAGCATGGGATATATATTTTTGTGACACCCTTGGATAATAATGGCCGTCGAAGTGATTTCGACTCTGGGGGTGTTTGGGGCCCCAGGCATTCGCCTACCTTTGCCTAATAGTAACTCTGCCCCTGATATTTACTGATGCTGCATAAGCTTCAGCTTTAGCAAATGACCCACACTGCCATCTAGTGTTCAAAGACGGTATTACAGTGCAGTAACAAATAATAATAGAGAATTCTCTGGGTAGGAAAAACTTCAACGTGAAGCAAAATTTCAACAAAACAATATGATTACTTCATTTACTACATAAAACATGAGCGAGGTTTCCTACAAGTTAACTTATGGCCACAAAAATTCATACAATTCTGAAGATTGGCTCATTTAAAATGCTGTTTAACGTTTATATTTCTACCAATAGAACAATCCCCTTCGGAAAAAAAATGGAATCATGTCTATTAGACGACTAACATTATCATGCAGTCTGACACTGTTAATTAGAGGTAAAATGGATAAAGAAATGCAGTTTTCCAAGTCACAATATGACTCACCCTAAGTGAAGAAGAAGAAGACATCTCGTTTTATTCTCATGTTTAATAATTTAAACCAAATAATTCAAAGAAATCAGCCTTTGATGTCAAATACAATTTCAAAGGCATTTAATATCCAGCGTACTCTTGTTAATCCAGAACAAATGTCATCTGTCGGCATTTAGACTCTACAGAGAAGTCAAAACAAAGAAAGTGGGTCAGACGAGACCCGGCATCCAGGTGATGCACAGCGCTGGTGTTACTGGCAGGTTGTAGTTTCATGCATTTATACACATCCTCGTGTGACAGCTGAATACATGTGGCGTCAGTACAGCCTGGCGACAGCCTCCATAAGGGAAGGACGAAGGCGGTCAGCAGAGGTTTATTGTTGAGGGGCTTCGCTAACATGCGGTTTGTGGGGAAGATGCGTCACGTGTGTCCATACCAGCCAGAACTGAAGATCTTACTACATCCATGCAGCCTGGAGCCACTAGACTGCAGTGACGCGTCAGCGTTCGCATCTTTAACCATTTATCAGGCTTTTCTTTATGCAGTGCAAACATGAATTTTTCAACACGGTACTCCCAAATTAGACTAGTTAAAAAAATATACAAGCTCAGAAACCACGTTAGCACTATTTTTATTTGTTTTACTTTAAAGGACACATCCTGTTTTTCTTCTGTTTGAGTGGAATAAAGTAAAATTATCAGAGTAAAAAAAACATCTTTATTTTCACACACATGTGAAGTGTGTGTGCACGTACATGTGCATGTGTGCATCTCCTGTAAAAATAGGGGCTGAAATTAACGTCAGAATTTACTGAGCATTTATGTAGCGTGACTGACAGCGTGCATGTGCGTTTGCACGTGCACGGCGGGGTGAATAATTTGAACTTCAATGCCCACAATCCCCACAGACCCCTCAGCTCCCCCTCCCCCTCCCTCCTCATCCGCACTCGTTTAACAAACCAGCTCCGTTCGCCATTGGACGTCCACAGCCGTGACGTCATGACCCAACGTGGGGCCCCGAGGAGCTCATTGGCTGGAAGGAGGCGCCGCGTCCTCCAATCAGAGCTCGCAGGGAGCTTCCAGTCAGGAGAGGGTTGTTAAGGTGGAACGGAGGAGTTGCTGACAGTCTCCTCAGAAGTCTAAATTGAGATGTGAAGCCTACGGAGCACTCACACTCAGAAAAAAGGCTTTTTTAAAATAAATCTGATTTATAGATATTTATGTTTTTCTCAGATGTTATTGAAAAATGTAAAACTTCAGCACAATTAATCAAAAAATCCTCGTTATTATTACAATCTTCTCCTATAGTACGATTTAATTATCTTTACACTTTTAGTTGTAGTTTAAAGTGTTAAAATAGTAGTAGAATAGTATATAAATATACTTATACACATAACGGTTTCTCTGAAAGATTAAGATCTGAAGATCTTTATATTCGTCTTTTTTAGATCTTTCACAAAACTTGAAACTGAGTATTAAACAAACATTTTAAGAATATAAGATGAGTTGTTGTCGCACTATCACACATGACCTTTGTTCTTATGGCTTCTTAGTGTTATTTTCCTACATAACCTTGGTGATAAACTGCTTTTAGGAAGCGTTCAACCAGGAAGTCTGATGTTGAATATTTTTCATGGAAAAACTTTTAGTTTATGCTGAATCAGGAGTGTCAAACTGAATCGCACAACGGGCCAAAATCCAAATCTCACCCGAGGTCGCAAACTGGATAAACATTTACTGAACACCCTAAAACTACATTTTTAAAACTTTAAAACCGTAACTATTTAACATAATTATGAACTAGATATATAACGTTACCTGTGATAATGCTAGTGTGAATGCTGAAAATGATAGCTAAAAACACTGAAGCTGAAAATGCTTAAGCTGAAAGCCAGCTAAAATATTAGCTAAATGCCAAATTAGCCTAAAAACAAAAAAAAGAAAAATCCTAGATTAGCCAAAACAGCTAGCATGTAGTTGAAATGCCTAAACTCAAAAATAGCCTAAAAATATTTTGTAAATGCCAAAATAGTCCAAAAGATTTTATTTTAAAACTTTGACTTTGACTTCTCTTCTATTCATTCATTTGGTGGTTGGATTGTCTGAAACAAGCACCAGTGACTTAGAAACACAAGAAGAAGAAGACAACTGACTAATCGATAATGCTGGAGGTCAATAACAAGAAGACCCCCCTGCTCATTCTCACCACAAATCTTTGATTTTCTATTTTCTGACGTTGAATGATTTGCACTAAAATGATTTTGTCTGCAGCGACGTTCACACCGTGTCAGCCAGTGGTGTTCACACCGGACATGCACGGATTGCAGGGAGGGACATTCTTCTTCTTTTGTTGTTTAGTAGCGCTGATCCACCATCTTCAGTAGGTAGAGACTCGGTGTGCAAAGGTAAAGTGGCGTCAAGAAGTTCCCCTTGAGCTTAGCTCCTCCCACTAACAGAGATAAACCTCCAACTTTGCATCAACTTAAGGTTTGTGGAGTAACAACAAAGATGATCACAGATCATTTCTTTCATTTTTAAACATCTTCACACATTGATAAGCGGTTCTGGTACCAGACCCGCGGCGCCTCAGGACCGACGTCTCAGTCTGTGTTTGAGCCCATCTGTCTCCTCGGTGTGAGGAGTCAGGGGAATAATTACCTGCATAATCCAATCTAGACAATTAGATAATGCTGATTAGTACAATGGACTACACAGGCATGCTGGTGATGCTGTTATAGTGAGTTGTTGCTGAATATCTGCGCGTGTGACGGATTTAGAATGAAGGGAGCGGGAAAAGAGAGCGGTCGACTGTAAAGGAAGCTGAAGTGTCGGAAACTCAGACGACTTCTCGGAGGAGTTTTCTGTGAAGTTTGAACGCTGGCGTTCCTTTCTTGGAGAGGCTCCGTCTTGATTTGGTGTCGACCTGCAGCTCCTTTAGGACCGTTGAAGCCTGAGGAGATGTGTGTGTTCACGTTTGGTCTGAATCTGACTGGACTTCTCAGGTTTTGTGTTGGTTTGTGCACAACCGACCTTTAACCTTTGAATGGTGGATCCCTCTCTTTGCTGTGAAAGTTGGGAATAGATTAATAAACTTCTTAAAATGAGCAATTTTGTTCTGATAGTGCTGCCACAAACGATTATTTTAATATTTGACTCATAACAGATTATTTTTTCTAATTAGTTACTAATCGGGTCATTCGCAAACTGGATGTAAAGCACAAATCTTAACCATTATTAGCTTTAAACTAACTAAAAACTAGATATACAGCATTACCTGTGATGATGCTAGTATGAATGCTGTAAGCTGAATTTGGCTGATGAAGATGCTGAAATTGATAGTTAAAAACGCTGAAGCTGCTAAATTAGCCCCAAAAAATGAAAAAAATCCCAAGTTAGCCAAAACAGCTTGCATGGAGCAGAAATATTAGCTAAACTCCAAATCAGCTTCAAAAACTAAAAAAAAAAAAAAAAAAAAAGCTAAATTAGCCAAAATAGCAAGCGTGCAGCTTAAATTTTAGCTAAACTCCAAAATAGCCTAAAAAACAAAAACAAAACCTAAATTAGCCAAAGTAGCTAGCATTTAGCTGAAATATTAGCTACACTTACTTGTATATTTGTATTTTTTAATTCTTATATTTGTATTTTTTTTATTCTTGTGCTTATTTTCACTTTGTGTTTGAAAATAAAAAAATAGCCTTAAAAACTAATTTGGCCAAAATAGCAAGCGTGCAGCTGAAATTTCAGCTAAACTACAAAATAACCTACAAAACCAAAAAAGCCCAAATTAGCCAAAGTAGCTAGCATTTAGCTGAAATATTAGCTAAACTTAATTGTATATTTGTATTTTTTAATTCTTATATTTGTATTTTTTTTATTCTTGTGATTATTTTCAGTTTGTGTTATAGCCTAAAAAAACTAAATTTGCCATAATAGCTAGCATGCAGCTGAAATATTAGCTAAATTACAAAATAGTCTGAAAAACAAAAAGTCTAAACTAGCCAAAACAGCTAGCATGAACCTAAAATATTAACTAAACTCCAAAATAGCCTAAACATTCTTAGTAAATGCCAAAATAGTCTGAAAAGCTAGCAGAATACCATTATAACTTTCAACTTTCCTACACTCTGACTCCATATAATATAAACTAACGACTAATCGACTATTAAATAAGTCGTCGACTATTTTAATAGTCGATTAGTCGTCAATTAATCGTGGCTGCACTAGAGTCAAACATGATTGTGAGAACAAACGAGGAGCAAAATGTTGCTCATTAATTTAGGAATTACATCATTTGCAGCACAAACTTTGACCTTTGTGGTAAAAACGTTTGCTTGTTTAAAGTGTTCGTTTTTCCCAGGATAGTCTTTACTGTCAGTGTTTCTCATCCAAATGTCCTGCTCTCGTTATCTGCAGATTTTTATTATTATAATGTTTCCTGAAGCACCAGCTGATACCAAAAAATGTTTTTCTTGAACATAATCAGCTCAGAAACCAGGTTGTTTCCAGGAGAAGTTTCCTGCTTCCTCTAGGACCCTGAAGACAAACGGCCGGGTCTCTTTTTAAGGCTGTCTGTTTGCCCTGACCTCTAAAAGAGGTCAAAGACTCATCATGTCTTCTTCTTCTCTTCCCTTCAGCAGCTTCTGTTGGAGCTCATCTTCTCCATCCATCTCTAACGTAAGTGTTTTCACCGTGTTTGGTCAGCCACCTCCGTCCTTCTCTTCTGGATTGGTCTGGATTTGAGATCATCTAATACCACCTTACAGGTGGATTGGGGCGGATTTACCACTCGGCAAAGGTAGATGATGACCTGGGGCCCCTCAATCTGTATACTTCATAAAAATGTCTAAAATAAGAAAAACAGCAAGAAAAACAAGTAATTTGTAGGAAGACAAAATAGGAAAAAAAAATCCCACTGCTCAAGAATCTCGTTGAATCTACTCAACTTTTTATTTGTAAATGTACTTTATTTTCAATAAACTTTATTTAGAAACATTTTTACAACTTTTTAATTCATTAAATTGCTATTTTAGTTGAAAAACATTCACACTGCAGAGGAGGAGCAGCTCTGATCTTCTCATTTCATCTGTGTGACTCCCAAAGAGATCCTCACCGTCTTCAGCTCTGCCTCCTACGGCTTTCACACCTTCTTCCTGCCTGTTCCAACCTGTTCCCACACTTTCCTGGATGGAGCCATCACTCCGCTCGGCTCTGACTGTTATCCTGTCTCTGGAGAAGACTCAGAGTTTGACTGGATTCATCCATCCTAGTATCTTCAGACTCAAACGTGTCACCATCCGTCTGAACGCTCAGACAGGAAGTGGATCTCACCCTCTAAAAGAAAATAATAAATAATCGATGCGTTAACGTTTAAAGTTAGACAGTAAACTGATGAAACCAGAGACTCTAGGATTAATTAATGGATACGTCTGCAGTAAAACGGTGAAGATCGACCCAAAAATGATCCACAATCCGACCTTATAGACCTCTGGAGTCAAAGTCTGCATTTACCTGCTGCTGCATGGAAGCCAATCAAATCACTTTTCAATAAAATATCTCTGAAAATTAAAAAAAGTCTAAATGTTTAATGATGTCCATGTTAAACAACGGAATAAAATTAAATTAAGAAATAAAACGTGGCTGTTAAAACCTGTTGGAGTTCTATGGAGTCGAATTAGGGTCAATTTAAAGTGAATGAAAAACTAGATTGTTAATAAATAAAATTAAAAACAGTTCAAAAGAAAACTCAAAGGAATTTAACATT